>NC_061511.1:191646805-191658642 GCF_022539505.1 Lolium rigidum | reverse complement strand
GACAGGATGGAGAAGCTAGAACAAGAGGTCTTCAACTACAAGAAGATGGCCGAGCGTGAAGTGGATATTTTCAACAAGATTGTGTCTGAACTCATTGCTGAACACGAGAAGGAAACTGCAAAGCTATGGGGCGACATCCTCTCACTTCACGACACCGTCAACAAACTCCAAGCTCAACTCTATGACGTTCATAATCAGAACTGTGAGTATGAAAACAGGTTTAAACACATAAGCCATCTTTGCTAGTTTCGGGATTCCCAGAGACCAAGATGTCATTTGTTGATGGAGAGCCTCTTTCTTGGAAGTACGAAGACGGGAATTCATCACCACCATCGCCAAAGGATTAATTCATCATCGGTATTGGAATCCCCTTGGTTTGTTCCAAGCTTGGGGGAGTGCGCGGTATCACATCATCACTACCTTTTACTTTTTACTATCAAGTAGTGTCATATCATGAGTAGGGAAGTTATCGTATAAGATGGGTTGCGGTGTGGAAGTATCTCTCCTTTAGTTTGTCTATGTATCCCTTGGTGTGAGTTATCGTTATGAAATATTAATGAGAAGTCTTATCATTTACATATTGCACACCTTATTTTAGTTTGCAATTTCTACTATATGATTGATCTTGATTTTAGTATTGGTACCACTTTGGGAGCACATCTTTCCCTCTGCGGCGGGGGCGCCCGAGGAAATCATCTCCCTTATCCAAGCTAGAGAACTGGCACAAGCTGACTTGGCAGCGGCCAGATTCAGGGTTGAACAGGAGGCCGCCAAGGAGAAAGCTGCTGCAGAGAGGGAGGATGCCTCAGTACAGGAAGGGCCTGTGCTGGAGGAGGCTGGCGATCCCGTCCCGAAGAAAAAGCCTAGGACGTACAAGAAGAAGCTGCAGCCCAACGTGGGCACGAGACCACTCACCCGCCGAGCACGGGCTTTATCCCTGGTTTCCCAATGAGGTGCCTCATCACGGAACATTAGAGGGTTCGGGCGCAAGGGGCGTCGCACCCTTCTCAAGGACTACCTCCGTGAACACAAGATCGATGTCGTCCTCCTACAAGAAACTATTAAGCAAGATTTCTGCGACGCTGAACTCCGCGGTCTTGAGGGCTGGGGACAAGTTTTCCGGCATTGGCTCCCGGCCGGTGGGCACTGCTGGGGGTATGCTCATTGGTGCCAAGGACAGCTCCTTCGAAGTGGGAGAAATTGATATGGGCCAATTCTTCATAAGCATGTCCATCCTTCACAGGGCGTCTAAGCGTATCTTTGAGGTGGTGGCCATCTACGGCCCCGCTGATCACAGCAGATCCCGCACCTTCCTGGACGAGATCTCTTGCTAAGGTTGCCGCGCCACTCGCCCGTTATTTCTAGGGGGAGACTTCAGCCTCATCCGCTGCTGCCGACGACAAGAACAATGACAATCTTAGCTGGCCCCTTATCGACCTCTTCAATGAGCATGTGGCCTCCTGGGCCCTTCGTGAAATACCTCGCCATTGGGCGCGGTATACACGGACGAATCGGCAACTTAACCCGGTCCGATCGGTGTTGGACGGGGTGTTCATCTCTCCCTGAGCTTGAAGGGTTTTTCCCGTTGTGTTCCCTCGTGGCGGAAACCAACCTTGGCTCTGATCATACGCCTCACGGTGTTTGACTCCGGCGACGAGCTCCCGCCTCGCACTAACCGGTTCTTCTTCGAATCTGGGTGGTTCAAGAGACCCGACTTCTGCCCCATGCTCTCTCAGCTCTGGATTGACCTGGCCTCTCGCGCAAGGGGTAGAGACATCATTGATTGGTGGCACCACATGAGCTCGGGGCTCAGACAATACCTTCGTGGGTGGAGCCGTAACCAGGAAGCGGCGTCGAGACGAGAAAAAGCTGTGCTCCTTGGCCAGATTGAGCAACTGGATGCTAGAGCGGACTCTGTTGGTCTGGAAGAGGAGGAATGGGCCGAACGGTACTCCCTCGAAGAACAGCTCCTCCAAATTGTCTGCGAGGAAGAGGATTGCGGCGGCAAAGGGGTAGGACAAGGTGGGCGCTCCGGGGGACGCCAACACAGCCTACTTCCACGCCGTCGCCAACGGTAGAAGACGCAAGTGCACCATCTCCACTATTGTCACCCCTTCAGGCCCTACCTCGGACCCCATTTTCATCCAACAAGTGATCTACGATTTCTATCGCGAGTTGTTGGGCTCCTCCTCTCAGATGGTGTGCTCGGTGGCCCCTAATGTCTGGGGAGAGGCGGCTAAGGTGTCGGCTGAGGACAATGAACAGCTCATGCTAACCTTCTCTGAGAAGGAACTCGAGGATATTGTGACTGACATGAAATCCAACACGGCCCCGGGCCCAGACGGTTTCCCCCCTATCTTCTTCAAGCGCATGTGGCCTTGGCTCAAGCTTGGAGTCCTCCACATCCTTAATGACTTTGTCTTGGGGCGCATTGACATCTCTAGACTCAACTTCGGGATCCTTGCGGCTGATCCCCAAGGTCCACTGGTGCTGATTTGGTGTCCCAGTTCCGCCCAATTGCTCTCATCAATGTGGTGTTCAAGATCGTATCCAAGGCCTATGCCTCCCGTCTTGATCCTGTCGCCAACAAAATCACAAGCCCTTTTCAGACGGCCTTCATTCGGGGAAGGAATATTCTGGAAGGCCCGCTCGCCCTTATTGAGATTGTCCATGAGTTGCGGGTCAAAAAGTTAGGAGGGATTTTGCTTAAGCTAGATTTCGAGAAAGCATATGACAGGGTCAATTGGGGCTTCCTTGAGGAAGTGCTCCGTGCCAAGGGCTTCAACCAAGGTTATATTCACGGGATCTTGCGAGCTGGTGTCCGGGGGCCAGACTGCTATTTCGATCAATGGGGTGATCGGTCCGTACTTTAGAAACAAACGGGGTGTGCGTCAAGGGGACCCTCTCTCGCCGCTGCTGTTCAACCTCATTGGGGAGGCGCTGTCCGGTATTCTTTCTGCTGCTGGCGCGGCGGGCCACATCCACGGTGTTGTCCCTCACTTACTTCCTGGAGGTATCTCTCACCTCCAATACGCGGACGATACCCTCATCCTGATCCAAAACACAGAGGAAGACATTGCCAACCTCAAATTCCTTCTGATGTGTTTCGAAGACATGTCTGGTCTCAAGATTAATTATCACAAAAGCGAGGTCATAGTCATGGGCCAATCTAGAGATGAACAGACCAGAGTCGCCAAAAGTTGAGCGCAAGCTGGGGTCTTTCCCTTCCTTTACCTTGGTCTGCGCCATCTCCGATCGGAAGGCTTGCGCCTCGAACAATGGCTTTATCTAGTTAGAAAGCTGGCTGATCGGATCGAACCCTGGATGAGTAGGTTACTCTCCTCGGGTGGGAGACTTATCCTCTCCAATGCCTGCCTCGACAACACGCCTATCTTTGCCATGGGCCTGTTTCTCCTCCATGAGGGGATCCACGCCCGTTTCGACTCTCACCGCTCCAAGTTCTTCTGGGAAGGCTCTAGGGCAAAGCGCAAGTATCACCTGGTTAACTGGCCCAAGGTGTGCCGGCCTAAGGACATGGGGGGCCTGGGCCTCCTTAGTACAAGGAAAATGAACATCGCGCTGCTCCTCAAATGGGTCGCGAAGGCTGTACAACGAGGATGACACCATCTGGTCCAAAATCATCAAGGCCAAGTATCCGGATGCGTCCGACCTCTTCTCGGGCTCGGGCCAAGGTGGTTCCCAGTTCTGGAAGAGTATACACAAGATCAAACACTACTTCAAGCTCGGAGCCAAACATGCTGTTGGTGATGGCCGCCGCACTCGATTCTGGTCTGACTGGTGGATTGGGCGGGAACCCTTGAAAGACTCCTTCCCTTACTTATTCTCTATCTGCGAGGACACAAACCAATTGGTTGCCTCCGTGTGTGCCCCGGGCGGTCCACACATCAGGTTCCGTCGCTCCTTGGACCAAGAGGGGATGAATCAATGGAACTTGCTCACCTCTCAACTCCAGACTTTCACCGCCTCGGATATGCTTGACAAGGTGGTTTGGCACTTGTCCCCTTCTGGTCTCTACTCCGTCCAATCGATGTACCACAAACTTTCGCAAGGGGCGACGGTTGCATACCACAAGGACGTGTGGGAGGCCAAGGTTCCACTCAAAATCAAGATCTTTGCCTGGCTGCTCATCCTTGACAGGCTCCCCTCCAGTCTTTTGGTGGCGGGCAGAAACGGTCCCGCTTCGGGGGCGTGTGCACTTTGCGGCGCCCCGGAGGACTCGTCCCACATCCTCTTCTCCTGTTCGATGGAAAGATTTTCTTGGAGCGCGCTGCGCAGTGTCTTGGGCTGCAATTGGTGCCCAGCCAACATTTCACAGTTCCACACCATCCTATCTAGTTTCTCTGGGAGGGCCAGGAGACTTCTCTGGACCCTCTTCCTGGCCTCGGTCTTGGGCCCTTTGGACAGAGCTGCGCAATAAGCATACCATTGAGAAGAAACCGATAAACAACCCCACTAATCGATTTACAAAATGTGTATTTTCCTCGCAGCTCTGGACCGTCAAGGCAAAACCAGGAGACAGGGGAGGATCTCGGACGGGCGACAAAGCGAGCGAGGAGCTCTACGCGTCCGTGAGACCAAGAAATCAAAGCCCAAGAATGCGGCGTAATCCTTCCAGTCAAGTTTAGAGCGGTCTATGTGGGGTGCCACCCCCGGGGTGTGTGTTTTTATGCTTTTGCACTTTTGGCTAAGCTGTATGCCGCAGCCGTTTGTATGATACCTGGAACCTCTCTGGCTTTATTAATTTAAAGTCGGGCCACATCTGGCCTTTTATCTAAAAAAAATTGAGTAAATCTATTTGGTTTTGGCAAACTTAGCATTGGTCAATAGCAACAACACCTAGAGGTTTAAGTAGAAAAGAGAAATACATATAGTTGTTTCATTGTTTTCCTTTCTTGTTAGCTCATAGCTTATTATTCTAAAGTTGAAATTGTTTGTGCTTACAAGAAAGATGCATGATTATGTCTATCACATGTATATTTGCTTGTTTCCCTCAACTCTTATGCTTGCTAATTAACCTTGCTAGCCAAAGACCTGTACTGAGAGGGAATGCTTCTCGTGCATCCAAACCTGAACCCAAACCTATGCCATTTGTGTCCACCATATCTACCTACTGCATGGTATTTCCCTGCCATTCCAAGTAAATACTTCATGTGCTACCTTTAAACAATTCAAAATTTATTACTTCTTATTTGTGTCAATGTTTTATAGCTCATGAGGAAGTATGTGGTGTTTTATCTTTCAGTCTTGTTAGGCGAGCCTCCACTAATGGACTAGTGGCTTCATCCACTTATCCTATAATTTTGCAATAAGAGCTGGCAACGGGGTTCCCGACCCCAATTAATCAACTTTCATTAATAATTCTCTTCACATGTTTTGCTCGATTCATCAGTAAGCAACTTAATTTTGCAATAGACACTCCTCCATGGTATGAGATTGTTGGAAGGCACCCGAGGATTCGGTTAGCCATGGCTTGTGTAAGCAAAGGTTGGGGGGAGTGTCATCCTTAAATAAACTAAAGTATATGTGTAAACAAAAGAGAAGAGGGATGATCTACCTTGCTGGTAGAGATAACGTCCTTCATGGGAGCCGCTCTTTGGAGGTGTGTTTGGCAAGGGGGTTAGAGTACCCGCTACCAGTCGTTGACAACAACAAACACCTCTCAAAATATTACTTTTATTCTCTTTATATGATTTCAAAACTGAAAAAGTTCTAGCACATGATTTAATCCTCGCTTCCTCTGCGAAGGGCCTCGTCTTCTACTTTATGTTGAGTCGAGTAAACCTATTTCCCTCCATCTCAAGCAAGCATTTTAGTTGTTGTGATCAAACTATTATATTGTGATTTGCTTCATCATGTCTTTACTCTTCTTTGTTTAGTACAAGTTTTACCTCGAATGAATATAGCTTTGAAAGTTATCAATGATCATTATGATTGAGTATGCAAGATAAGCCATATAAAATTTAACATGAGAGCGCTCGCTCAATAGATAAGTATAATACGTTAAGCTGTTCTCCGACCAAGAACAAAGTTTGCCATCACCAATTATGATTTCTTATGCACCTTTATTTGTGATTACCTTATACTTGTTTCAAGTTAAGTTATATGAGGACGTTGTTTACCCAGAATGTCTTGTGTGAATGAATATGATGCTTCTTGTCCGTATTTGATTTATCGACTCTTCACTCAATAAACATGTGGTCCTGTTTACCGAGTTCAGTTTCGCTTGAGGACAAGCGAGGTCTAAGCTTGGGGGGGAGTTGATACGTCCAATTTGCATCACTATTTTATATCATAATTTGCTGTTATTCATTGATATATTTCATATTTGGAGATAATGCTTATGTTATTTCATCTATTTTGCATGATTCATGATTATTGGAGGATCGCGCGACGGAGCCAGGATTCTGTCTGGAAAAAGCATCGTCGTAACGCAATATTTCGGAAGATCAACAATTGACGGGAATTACACGAAAACTCCTATTTTTCCGGATGACGAAGGGAGCCAGAAGGGGGAGAAGAGGGGACCCGAGGTGGGCCCACCCCATAGGTCGGCGCGGCCCAAGGCCTGGCCGCGCCGCCCTATGAGGAGGGGGGCCCACAGCCCCTCTCGTCTCCTTTTCTTTGCGTATGCCTTCGTCCCGAAAACCTAAGCCAGAGGGGGTACGTCGCGAAGAGTCACAGCCGCCTCTGCGGGGCGGAGAATACCAGAGAGAAAAGAGCTCTCCGGTGGGCAGGAATCCGCCGGGGAAATTCCCTCCCGGAGGGGGAAATCGACGCCATCGTCACCGCCATCGAGCTGGACATCATCTCCATCACCATCACCATCATCTTCATCATCATCACCGCCGTCTCCACCGCTGCACCTCGTCACCGCTGTAGCAATTTGGGTTTGATCTTGATTGTTTGATAGGGGAAACTCTCCCGGTGTTGATTTCTACTTGTTATTGATGCTATTGAGTGAAACCGTTGAACCAAGGTTTATGTTCAGATTGTTATTCATTATCATATCACCTCTGATCATGTTCCATATGATGTCTCGTGAGTAGTTCGTTTAGTTCTTGAGGACATGGGTGAAGTCTAAATGTTAGTAGTGAAGTATGGTTGAGTAATATTCAATGTTATGATATTTAAGTTGTGGTGTTATTCTTCTAGTGGTGTCGTGTGAACGTCGACTACACGACACTTCACCTTTATGGGCCTAGGGGAATGCATCTTGTACTCGTTTGCCAATTGCGGGGTTGCCGGAGTGACAGAAGCCTGAGCCCCCGTTGGTATATCGATGCAGGAGGGATCGCAGGATCTCGCAGTTTAAGACTCGTGGTTAGATTTATCTTAATTACTTTCTTGTAGTTGCGGATGCTTGCAAGGGGTATAATCACAAGTATGTATTAGTCCTAGGAAGGGCGGTACATTAGCATAGGTTCACCCACACAACACTTATCAAAACAATGAAGATTAATTAGCCGTATGTAGCGAAAGCACTAGACTAAAATCCCGTGTGTCCTCGAGAACGTTTGGTCATTATAAGTAAACAAACCGGCTTGTCCTTTGTGCTAAAAAGGATTGGGCCACTCGCTGCAATTGTTACTCTCGCAGCTTTACTTATTCGTACTTTATTCATCCGTTACATCAAAACCCCCGAATACTTGTCTGTGAGCATTTACAGTGAATCCTTCATCGAAACTGCTTGTCAACACCTTCTGCTCCTCGTTGGGATCGACATTCTTACTTATCGAAGATACTGCGATACACCCCCTATACTTGTGGGTCATCACTCACCAGCCAACCTGCCAACTCTGCAAGTGTCAGTCCGAAACTGCTAGGCACATTCTTTTTGAGTGTCGCTATTCCAAGTGCGTTTGGCAGCAAGCCGCCAGCTGGCTTTCCTGCCCATCGTTGTTTGAATGATCTAGGGTCGGGCCGCGAGATCGTCCTGCATTACTGGCATGCTATCATGGGGTCGCCGACTGCCCACCCGCAGGGGCTAAAAACTGCGGTCACCCTCATAACTTGGGAGCTATGGAAGGAAAGAAATGACAGGATTTTCAACAACAAGGCCTCCATGCCCATGACCGTCGTGGAAAAGATCAAGGAAGAGAGCAAGATTTGGATTTTGGCGGGTGCTAAACATCTGGCGGATATAGTTTCTTAATTAGTTGTTTTCCTTTTTTCGGATGGCCTAGGCCACTGTATTTGCTCCTTCTATATCAATATAAAAGGCAAAGCTTTTGCCTAGCTTAAAAAAAGGCTTCAGAACTTAGGATAGAGTCCTAGACCTCGCTATTTCGCAAAACCAACAAGCCAACAAGAACTGAGATATAGGACTTTCCCCCCTCCCATGCTCTCATGTAGCTACAGTACCCCTGAGAGTCTCGCCGCTTTGACCGGGCCGCTGACGGCCGCTCCGCTGGACTAGCCGGCCGGAGTTGGTCTCGGCTTGGTGCCGGAGTAGTGTAGAAGTAGTCTGTAGGTCTCCTTGTTGTTTTTTTCGGCTGGATGCCAACTTTTGGGCAGTTGCCCTGTAGTGGAGATGGAGTTCTGGATCGCCGCCAGATCCTTAACGCCCTAGGCTCGCTGCTGCTCTCGGTTGAGCTCCTCTGGATGGAGGTCAATGGAAGGCGAAGTGGGACCATCTTCTTCAATAAAATTTTGGCAGCGGATCCCCATCAAGAACCTGGAAATCAAGATCTGCAAGTTCTCCTGACCGTCCATGGTGGCGAGGGGGAGAGCCTTGCGATCTTGATGAGATGTGCTGCTATTTCTCTTCTGGCCGGCCGTGGAGGCGAGGAGAAGAGCACTAGCAGTCCATCGCTCCTTGCTCTTGGTAAGGGATCCAAGGATGCTCGTCAGCCTGGCTTGGAGAACTACATCTTCTTGTTATTCTTTTCTGGCCGTGGAGGCATGGGGAGAAGAGAAGGAGTTGTGGCTTTCTCCAGTCGATGCTGGCTCTTGCCTACGAGGTGCTACTCCGACGAGCTTATGCTCTTTAGAGCGGAACACGCGGCGTCCCTCAGCGACGCCGCGATCTTTGGCCGGCAAGGCGGCCCTTCCTCAACCTCCAAGACGGAGGCTCTTCACCGCATCGTTCGCCGGAGCTCGACGCTCCATCTCCGCCAAGTGGTTCATCCCCGGAGGAGGAGGAGTTGCCGGCGGAGGCGATGCTACGCCGGAAGCATGCTGCTGAGCGATTCGGCATCGTATCTTGGCGGAAACGTCTTGAGATAGCCAGCGGGAGGTGGCGGCGACACCCAGGGACCCGATTGCTTTTCTACTTTCTGTTCTAGGGTGTTTCTTGTTATTCTAGAGGGCCTTTCTTCAAATTTCTGGTTTCTCAGTGCGAGAGATGTAAAAGGACCTCTTTGTAATTTGTGCCCGCCACGTGTGCAATGATAGCTTGGCTGGGGTCTTCTAGACCCCGTTTCTGTTCAAAAAAAAAAAAGAACTGAGATCGATCACGTTCTGCTAACTTTGCTTGAACACGAGAAGCCTTATTACAGAAGCGATTTTACATGGACAAGAAATCACAGGATGGGAGTACTTTAGTAGCACGCTTGATGCTATGAACAACGACTCCAACAATGGATTTGTCTTGTTCAACGTCCTGTCATTCTTTTAATCAGATTCAAGTAAGTCTAACTCCACTTAGAGCAACTATATCATACTGAAAAGCTACTTTTGTGTATGCTCAAAATATATTGAGTACAACCAGTGTTCTTCTTTTCCAGACACTCTATAAAGCATACTACGTCCATTCCTAAAATAGCTTTGCAACTTTTTCTAGATATGAATAAATCTATAGCTAAAACATGTATATATATCTTCGTATCTACACAAAGTTGGGAAGGTTTTTAGGAATGGAGGGAGTACTATAGTTGTCACATCTCTATGCATAGTTCATAACATTATGTATCCCACTATTATTCATATCTCTATATTCGACGCACAAATCAAACATAAACATTCCAGACACATAATTGAAACAGTTCACTTCACACACAAAACTAAAACAACATAGTTCAAACACCAGTCTGAACACCATAATTTAGATAACAAACACAGCTGAGTACGACAAAGTTCGAGCACATTCATTTGAATACTTCTTTGGGCCCCTCAGCAGGGTTCGATGGTGAGAAGCTATGCACTAGAACTTTGTCGGCGTGGGAGAGACACACGGCCTAGGGGAACATAAAGAGAGGAAACGGGGGAAATTTCCCTCCCACCACGGATTAGTGTTTCTGCGTACCCTAAATTTCCCTTACAAGTTATAAACTAAGGTGCTTGTCCTAGTAAAACCCTTAACAATGGAATTGTTTGTATTAAACCTTGTTACTAAAGTTATTTAAAATAGTTACCACACTGGTTTGAGAAATGGGTTTTGGTAGTTTGCCTAGCAAACTCACAGTTCACATGATTTCAACCATATATAAATATTAACAAAAATAAAATCGGGGATTAGTTTGAAATGTATTTTCATTCTATGTTTGCCTATTCTCGCGCAATCGTGCTTCAACTTTATTTGTCCATGGATGATGTCGGTTGGTCCTTGTCGGACTTCTTCGGTGCCTTGTGCTGCTTCATGATTCACAATTCCTAACACAAAGTAGATTAGTTTGAATGTAAGATATATTCAACATCAACAAAGAAGCGAGACCAAGAAAATTGCAACTCACTTTTCGGTGGATGGGCCATTTGGAGAAAAATGGAAAGACTCAGTTGGAGAGAATGCATGGAAATAATAGCTGAACAAATAATGAAAACTATTGAAAGGGCATGTCCCTCCCTAATTGGGTTTGGTTGTTTAATGACAACATGATCATGTTTTAACTGTGTGCTATCTTCAACGTCACCGCTGAGTGGAGAGTAGGCTAGCCTTTGTGGCTTGACCACCGAAGAAGAAGATGAGCCTTTGTTGCATTGGTGGATTTCGTGTTGCGGGTCCTCTCCAACATAGATGTATTTTCTTTTAAATGGAAGGATCTACGGGAATATGTCATCATGTGTCAGTTGCGGTTATTTATATCATATAGTCATTTATATTGTTTTACTTGTATTGTGCTTGCTTGTCATATAGATTAACCACCCTTCAAACGTTAACATGGCCGAAGAAAGTTTTGCATACTCAAAGTTTCAGAAAAGTTTAAAAGCCGTGAATACGGGGATACAGTGGATATGGAACTTGCAAGCATTCAACTGTGATTATGGCAATACTTCTTATGTCAAAAACAGTAACACAAGATAACTCTTACATTTGCACACGGCACAAATAACTAAATTTAGCTTCCCCTAAATCCAAGAATTTGTCACGTTTTCTGAAAGGATCGAGATACAAAACCATGGGAACCCAGACTGGTGTTAAATGGCTTTATAATTCTTTTAAAATGTTTCTGAAATTCATTTGAAACTCAAGCTTTGTCTACGGTCAACAACCTCAAAATTCTCCACTGCTGAACCTTGTGGAAACGGACTAGAATATGTCGGACACGTCTTCTCTCTCATGGGCTCGCGACATGAACGCATAGCTTCTAGCAGGAAACTTCACGTCCTGCCGATGCCGAGAAAGCCTAGCTACGGCTCTTCCAGCTTCCCCTAATGGCTACCTGTCCATCGGTGACCATACACGCGCTGACCTCCGCCGCTGCCCGGCCCTGATTCCTCTTCCGTTTAGCCGGCTGTAGCATAGCTGCTGGGCTGCTGCCTGCTGGTAGCCTGCGGCCATCGGCTCGACATGACAAGACTGTAAGCTAAACAGCCGGCCGTAGCTGCACTTGCTCACACGATTGGAGGAGCAATGTCTCACTTCTATGGCCGGACCTACC
>NC_061511.1:191595267-191646705 GCF_022539505.1 Lolium rigidum | reverse complement strand
AATGTCAAAGGGTTGGTAATATCTCCGGACGCAATGAAATGCCTATGAATTATACTCTTGTTATTGAACCGTTTGATTGTTGGGGATTTGACTTCATGGGACCTTTTCCTCTTCAAAAGGTAACACTCATATACTTGTTGCTCGTTGATTATGTTACTAAATGGGTGGAAGCCATACCTACAAAAAGTGCTGATGGTGAGACCTCTTTAAAAATGCTTTTAGATATTATTTTTCCTAGATTTGGAGTACCTAGATATATTATGACCGATGGAGGTTCTCATTTTATTCATGGAGGTTTTAGAAAAACTCTTGCTAAGTATGGTATTAATCATAGAATTGCTTCCGCTTATCACCCTCAAAGTAGTGGTCAAGTAGAATTATCAAATAGAGAAATTAAATCTATCTTGCGTAAAACCGTTAATAAATCTAGAAAGAATTGGGCTAGTAAATTGAAAGACGCACTATGGGCTTATAGAACCGCTTATAAAAACCCCATGGGAATGTCACCTTATAAAATGGTTTACGGAAAAGCTTGTCATTTACCTTTAGAACTAGAACACAAAGCTTATCGAGCTGTTAGAGAATTAAATAAAGATCCTAAACTTGCCTGGTGATAAGAGATTGCTACAATTAAGTTCTCTAGATGAATGGAGAAGTGAAGCTTATGAAAATGCTAAACTCTTTAAAGAAAAAGTTAAAAAATGGCATGATAGAAGGATCATCAAAAGAGAGTTTAATATTGGGGATAAAGTCCTATTGTATCGGTCTCGTCTCGCATTCTTTGCGGGAAATTACTCTCGAAATGGGAAGGACCATATGTTGTTGAGGAGGTGTATCGTTCGAGAGCAATTAAAATTAGCTCTCTCCAAGGCAATGCTACGCAAGTGGTGAATGGACAAAGACTCAAGCATTATATCTCGTGTGATTCTTATAATGTTGATGTTGATATTATTCGAGTGGAAACACCGGAGGCTTTCATCAAGGGACAAATTGACAGATCCGCCGAACTCAACTTTGAATAGGTAACAAGATCGGTAATGAAAAGTTCGCGATTTACTTTCCGAACATTATTTTTGTTGTTTTTGGAAAATATGAAAAATTACGAGTTCGAAACGGAGTGGAAAGGACGCACGAGGGCGTGCCACCATAGGCCGGCGCGGCCTGACCTGGGCCCGCGCCGACCTATGGTCTGGCCGCCTCGTTTCCCTTTTCCGACTCTGGTTCGATCTGGTACTTTCCGTTTGTTCCGAAAATTTTTATTATAAAATCCCCGGACCCCGGAGGTCCGTATATCGTTCTCTCGACGTGTTTTGTTTCGAGTCTGTTTCTGCCGAGATTTGTTTTAGATCTAGAGCCATCATGTCTTCATCGGAAACTCCGAAGGATAGCTCCTGCAAGGATGTTGGCAACTTGTACATGGAGGAGCTGAGGATGCACCCAAAGGAGTTAATGCTCGTCAAGGGAGAACTGCAGATCAAAGATGTTCAGGGTCCCAAAGGCGAAGGAAGCTTGGAAGACAGGATGGAGAAGCTAGAACAAGAGGTTTTCAATTACAAGAAGATGGCCGAGCGTGAAGTGGATATCTTCCACAAGATTGTGTCTGAACTCATTGCTCGAACACGAGAAGGAAACCGCAAAGTTATGGGGCGACATCCTCTCACTTCACGACACCACCAACAAACTCCAAGCTCAACTCTATGACATTCATAATCGAACTGTGAGTATGAAAACAGGTTTAAACATATAAGCCGTGCTGCTAGTTTCAGGATTCCCGAGACCAAGATGTCATTTGTTGATGGAGAGCCTTTATCTTGGAAGTCTGAAGACGGGAATTCATCACCACCATCACCAAAGGAGTAATCCATCATCGGTATTGGCATCCCCTTGGTTTGTTCCAAGCTTGGGGAGTGCCGCGGTATCACATTATCATTACCTTTTACTTTTTACTATCAAGTAGTGTCATATCATGAGTAGGGAAGTTATCGTATGAGATGGGTTGCATTGTGGAAGTATCTCTCCTTTAGTTTGTCTATGTATCCCTTGGTGTGAGTTATCGTTATGGAATATTAATGAGAAGTCTTATCATTTACATATTGCACACCTTATTTTAGTTTGCAATTTCTACTATATGATTGATCTTGATTTTAGTATTGGTACCACTTTGGGAGCATTAAGTAAATCTATTTGGTTTTGGCAAACTTAGCAATGGTCAATAGCAACAACACTTTGAGTTTAAGAATAATAGAGGAAACAAATGTAGAAGATATTATTATCTTTCTTATCAGTTCTTAGCTTAGTATTCTAAAAGTTAAAACTGTTTGTGCTTACAAGTAAGATGCATGATTGTTTCTATCACATGTATATTTGTTTGTTTCCCTCAACTCTTATGCTTGCTAATTAACCTTGCTAGCCAAAGACCTGTACTGAGAGGGAATACTTCTCGTGCATCCAAACCTGAACCCAAACCTATGCCATTTGTGTCCACCATACCTACCTACCACATGGTATTGTCTCGCCATTCCAAGTAAATACTTCATGTGCTACCTTTAAACAATTCAAAACTTATTACCTCTTATTTGTGTCAATGTTTTATAGCTCATGAGGAAGTATGTGGTGTTTTATCTTTCAGCCTTGTTAGGCAGCCTCCACTAAAGGACTAGTGGCTTCATCCACTTATCCTATAATTTTGCAATAAGAGCTGGCAACGGGGTTCCCAGCCCCAATTAATCAACTTTCATTAATAATTCTCTTCACATGTTTTGCCCTCGATTCATCGAGTAAGCAACTTAATTTTGCAATAGACACTCCTCCATGGTATGAGATTGTTGGAAGGCACCCGAGGATTCGGTTAGCCATGGCTTGTGTAAGCAAAGGTTGGGGGGAGTGTCATCCTTAAATAAACTAAAATACATGTGTAAACAAAAGAGAAGAGGGATGATCTACCTTGCCGGTAGAGATAACGTCCTTCATGGGAGCCGCTCTTTGGAGGTCTGTTTGGCAAGGGGGTTAGAGTACCCGCTACCAGTCGTTGACAACAACAAACACCTCTCAAAATTTTACTTTTATTCTCTTCATATGATTTCAAAACTGAAAAAGCTCTAGCACATGATTTAATCCCTGCTTCCCTCTGCGAAGGGCCTGTCTTTTACTTTATGTTGAGTCAGTAAACCTATTTCCCTCCATCTCAAGCAAAGCATTTGAGTTGTTGTGATCAAACTATTATATTGTGATTTGCTTCATCATGTCTTTACTCTTTCTTGTTTAGTACAAGTTTTACCTTGAATGAATATAGCTTTGAAGTCATCAATGATTAATATGATTGAGTATGCAAGTTTACCATAAGCTTTTAATATGAGAGCGCTGCTCAATAGATGAATATAATCTGTTAAATGTTCTCTGACCAAGAACAAAGTTTGCCATCACCAATTATGATTCCTTGTGCACCTTTATTTGTGATTACCTTATACTTGTTTCAAGATTGAGTTATATGAGGAAGTTGTTTACTATAATGTCTTGTGTGAATGAATATGATGCTTCTTGTCCGTATTTTATTTATCGACTCTTCACTCCATAAACATGTGGACCTGTTTACAGAGTTCAGTCTCGCTTGGGGACAAGCGAAGTCTTAGCTTGGGGGGAGTTGATACGTCCAATTTGCATCACTATTTTATATCATAATTTGTTGTTATTCATTGATATATTTCATATTGGGACACAATACTTATGTTATTTCATCTATTTTGCATGTTTCATGATTATTTGGAGATTGAGCACCGGAGCCAGGATTCTGCTGGAAAAAGCACCGTCGAGATGCAATATTTCGGAAGATCAAGCTGTGGAAGGAAGTTTTACGTAAGATCCTATTTTTCCGGATGACGGAGGAAGCCGAAGGGGGAGCCAGTTGGACCCGTGGTGGGCCCACACCATAGGGTGGCGCGGCCCATGGCTCCGGCCGCGCCACCATGTGGTGTGGGGCCCCCTCGGCCTCTTTCGCCTCCTTTTCTTCGCGAAACCCTTCGTCCCGAAGACCTAAGCCACGAGAGGAATCCTCACGAAGGGTTACAGCCGCCTCTCGCGGGGCCGAGAACACCGGAGAGAAAAGAGCTCTCCGGCGGGCAGGAATCCGCCGGGGAAATTCCCTCCCGGAGGGGGAAATCGATGCCATCGTCACCGCCATCGAGCTGGACATCATCTCCATCACCATCATCATCATCTCCACCATCATCACCGCCATCTCCACCGCTGGACATCGTCACCGCTGTACCAATTTGGGTTTGATCTTGATTGTTTGATAGGGGAAACTCTCCCGTGCATCGATTTCTACTTGTTGTTGATGCTATTGAGTGAAACCATTGAACCAAGGTCTATGTTCAGATTGTTATTCATCATCATATCACCTCTGATCATGTTCCATATGATGTCTCGTGAGTAGTTCGTTTAGTTCTTGAGGACATGGGTGAAGTCTAATTGTTAGTAGTGAACTATGGTTGAGTAATATTCAATGTTATGATATTTAAGTTGTGGTGTTATTCTTCTAGTGGTGTCGTGTGAACGTCGACTACACAACACTTCACCATTTATGGGCCTAGGGGAATGCATCTTGTACTCGTTTGCCAATTGCGGGGTTGCCGGAGTGACGTAAACCTAAACCCCCGTTGGTATATCGATGCAGGAGGGATCGCAGGATCTCGAGTTTAAGGTCGTGGTTAGATTTATCTTAATTACTTTCTTGTAGTTGCGGATGCTTGCAAGGGGTATAATCACAAGTATGTATTAGTCCTAGGAAGGGCGGTACATTAGCACAGGTTCACCCACACAACACTTATCAAAAAAATGAAGATTAATCAGCCGTATGTAGCGAAAGCACTAGACTAAAATCCCGTGTGTCCTCGAGAACGTTTGGTCATTATAAGTAAACAAACCGGCTTGTCCTTTGTGCTAAAAAGGATTGGGCCACTCGCTGCAATTATTTCTCTCGCATTTTACTTACTTGTACTTTATTTATCTCGTTACATCAAAACCCCCGAATATTTGTCTGTGAGCATTTACAGTGAAACCTTCATCGAAACTGCTTGTCAACACCTTCTGCTCCTCGTTGGGATCGACATTCTTACTTATCGAAGATACTACGATACACCCCCTATACTTGTGGGTCATCAGCATCCGCAACTACAAGAAAGTAATTAAGATAAATCTAACCACAGCCTTAAACTCTGAGATCCTGCGATCCCTCCTGCATCGATATACCAACGGGGCTCGAGTTTCGTCACTCCGGCAACCCCGCAATTGGCAAACGAGTACAAGATGCATTCCCCTAGGCCCATAAAGGTGAAGTGTCGTGTAGTCGACGTTCACACGACACCACTAGAAGAATAACACCACAACTTAAATATCATAACATTGAATATTACTCAACCATACTTCACTACTAACATTTAGACTTCACCCATGTCCTCAAGAACTAAACGAACTACTCACGAGACATCATATGGAACATGATCGAGGTGATATGATAATGAATAACAATCTGAACATAAACCTTGGTTCAACGGTTTCACTCAATAGCATCAATAATAAGTAGAAATCAACACCGGGAGAGTCTCCCCTATCAAACAATCAAGATCAAACCCAAATTGCTACAGCGGTGATGAGGTGTGATGGCGTGTATTTCACACGTTCGTTGGGAACCCCAAGAGGAAGGTATGATGCGCACAGCAGCAAGTTTTCCCTCAGAAAGAAACCAAGGTTTATCGAACCAGGAGGAGCCAAGAAGCACGTTGAAGGTTGATGGCGGCGGGATGTAGTGCGGCGCAACACCAGGGATTCCGGCGCCAACGTGGAACCTCGCACAACACAATCCAAAGTACTTTGCCCCAACGAAACAAGTGAGGTTGTCAATCTCACCGGCTTGCTGTAACAAAGGATTAACCGTATTGTGTGTAAGATGATTGTTTGCAAGAAAACAAGTAAAAACAAGTATTGCAACCAGATTTGTATTTCAGTATTAAAGAATGGACCGGGGTCCACAGTTCACTAGAGGTGTCTCTCCCATAAGATAAAAGCATGTTGGGTGAACAAATTACAGTCAGGCAATTGACAAATAGAGAGAGCATAACAATGCACATACATGTCATGATAAGTATAGTGAGATTTAATTGGGCATTACGACAAAGTACATAGACCGCCATCCAACTGCATCTATGCCTAAAAAGTCCACCTTCAGGTTATCGTCCGAACCCTTCCAAGTATTAAGTTGCAAAGCAACGGACAATTGCATTAAGTATGGTGCGTAATGTAATCAATAACTACATCCTCGGACATAGCATCAATGTTTTATCCCTAGTGGCAATAGCACAACACAACCTTAGAACTTTCACGTCATCGTCCCAGTGTCAATGCGAGCATGAACCCACTATCGAGCATAAATACTCCCTCTTGGAGTTAAGAGCAAAAACTTGGCCAGAGCCTCTACTAATAACGGAGAGCATGCAAGATCATAAACAACACATATGTAATAACTTGATAATTAACATAACATGGATCCCGACAAACACAACATATAGAATTACAGATAGATGATCTTGATCATGTTAGGCAGCTCACAAGATCCAACAATGAAGCACAATGAGGAGAAGACAACCATCTAGCTACTGCTATGGACCCATAGTCCGAGGGTGAACTACTCACTCATCACTCCGGAGGCGACCATGGCGGTGTAGAGTCCTCCGGGAGATGAATCCCCTCTCCGGCGAGGTGCCGGAGGAGATCTCCGAATCCCCCGAGATGGGATTGGCGGCGGCGGCGTCTCCGGAAGGTTTTCCGTATCGTGGTTCTTCGCATCGGGGTTTCGCGATGGAGGCTTTAAGTAGGCGGAAGGGCAACTTGGGGGCCACACGGGGGCCCCACACTACGAGTCGGCGCGGCCAAGACCCGGGCCGCGCCGCCCTATAGTGGCGGCCCCTCGTGGCCCCACTTCGACTCCTCTTCGGTCTTCTCGGAAGCTTCGTGGCAAAATAGGACCCCGGGTCTTGATTTCGTCCAATTCCGAGAATATTTCGTTACTAGGATTTCTGAAACCAAAAACAGCAGAAAACAAGAATCGGCTCTTCGGCATCTTGTTAATAGGTTAGTTCCGGAAAATGCACGAATATGACATAAAGTGTGCATAAAACATGTAGGTATCATCAATAATATGGCATGGATCATAAGAAATTATCGATACGTCGGAGACGTATCAGCATCCCCAAGCTTAGTTCTCGCTCGTCCCGAGGAGGTAAAACGATAACAAAGATAATTTCTGAAGTGACATGCCATCATAACCTTGATCATACTATTTGTAAACATATGTAATGAATGCAGCGATCAAAACAATGGTAATGACATGAGTAAACAAGTGAATCATAAAGCAAAGACCTTTCATGAATAGTACTTCAAGACAAGCATCAATAAGTCTTGCATAAGAGTTAACTCATAAAGCAATAAATCAAAGTAAAGGCATTGAAGCAACACAAAGGAAGATTAAGTTTCAGCGGTTGCTTGTAACATGTATATCTCATGGATAATTGTCAACATAGAGTAATATAACAAGTACAATATGCAAGTATGTAGGAATCAATGCACAGTTCACACAAGTGTTTGCTTCTTGAGGTGGAGAGAGATAGGTGAACTGACTCAACATAAAAGTAAAAGAAAGGTCCTTCAAAGAGGAAAGCATCGATTGCTATATTTGTGCTAGAGCTTTTATTTTGAAAACATGAAACAATTTTGTCAACGGTAGTAATAAAGCATATGAGTTATGAAAATTATATCTTACAAGTTGCAAGCCTCATGCATAGTATACTAATAGTGCCCGCACCTTGTCCTAATTAGCTTGGACTACCGGATCATCGCAATACACATGTTTTAACCAAGTGTCACAATGGGGTACCTCCATGCCGCATGTACAAAGGTCTAAGGAGAAAGCTCGCATTTTGGATTTCTCGCTTTTGATTATTCTCAACTTAGACATCCATACCGGGACAACATGGACAACAGATAATGGACTCCTCTTTAATGCATAAGCATGTGGCAACAATTATTATTCTCATATGAGATTGAGGATATGTGTCCAAAACTGAAACTTCCACCATGAATCATGGCTTTAGTTAGCGGCCCAATGCTCTTCTCTAACAATATGCATGCTCCAACCATTAAGGTGGTAGATCTCTCTTACTTCGGACAAGACGGACATGCATAGCAACTCACATGATATTCAACAAAGATAGTTGATGGCGTCCCCGTAAGCATGGTTATCGCACAACAAGCAACTTAATAAGAGATAAAGTGCATAAGTACATATTCAATACCACAATAGTTTTTAAGCTATTTGTCCCATGAGCTATATATTGCAAAGGTGAATGATGGAATTTTAAAGGTAGCACTCAAGCAATTTACTTTGGAATGGCGGATAAATACCATGTAGTAGGTAGGTATGGTGGACACAAATGGCATAGTGGTTGGCTCAAGGATTTTGGATGCATGAGAAGTATTCCCTCTCGATACAAGGTTTAGGCTAGCAAGGTTATTTGAAACAAACACAAGGATGAACGGTGCAGCAAAACTCACATAAAAGACATATTGTAAACATTATAAGACTCTACACCGTCTTCCTTGTTGTTCAAAACTCAATACTAGATATTATCTAGACTCTAGAGAAACCAAATATGCAAACCAAATTAGCAAGCTCTAAGTGTTTCTTAATTAATGGGTGCAAAGTATATGATGCAAGAGCTTAAACATGAGCACAACAATTTCCAAGTATCAAATTATCCAAGACATTTTAGAGTTACTACATGTAGCATTTTCCAATTCCAACCATATAACAATTTAACGAAGAAGAAACTTCGCCATGAATACTATGAGTAGAGCCTAAGGACATACTTGTCCATATGCTACAAGCGGAGCGTGTCTCTCTCCCACAAAGTGAATGCCAGGATCCATTTTATTCAAACAAAACAAAAAACAAAAACAAACCGACGCTCCAAGCAAAGTGCATAAGATGTGACGGAATAAAAATATAGTTTCGGGGAGGAACTCGATAATGTTGTCGATGAAGAAGGGGATGCCTTGGGCATCCCCAAGCTTAGACGCTTGAGTCTTCTTATAATATGCAGGGGTGAACCACCGGGGCATCCCCAAGCTTAGAGCTTTCACTCTCCTTGATCATATTGCATCATACTCCTCTCTTGATCCTTGAAAACTTCCTCCACACCAAACTCGAAACAACTCATTAGAGGGTTAGTGCAAAATAAAAATTCACATGTTCAGAGGTGACACAATCATTCTTAACACTTCTGGACATTGCATAAAGCTACTGGACATTAATGGATCAAAGAAATTCATCCAACATAGCAAAAGAGGCAATGCGAAATAAAAAGGCAGAATCTGTCAAAACAGAACAGTCCGTAAAGATGGATTTTATTAGGGCACCAGACTTGCTCAAATGAAAATGCCCAAATTGAATGAAAGTTGCATACATATCTGAGGATCATGCACGTAAATTGGCTTAATTTTCTGAGCTACCTACAGGGAGGTAAACCCAGATTCGTGACAGCAAAGAAATCTGGAACTGTGCAGTAATCCAAATCTAGTACTTACTTTACTATCAAAGACTTTACTTGGCACAACAAAACATAAAACTAAGATAAGGAGAGATTGCTACAGTAGTAAACAACTTCCAAGACTCAAATATAAAACAAAAATACTGTAGTAAAAACATGGGTTGTCTCCCATAAGCGCTTTCTTTAACGCCTTTCAGCTAGGCGCAGAAAGTGTAAATCAAGTGTTATCAAAGGGTGGTGCATCTACAGCGGGGTTTGGAGTTTTCTAAACCATGCATAGTATATTGGATACATAAGTTTCAGCGTCTCCCTTCTCATTAGTCTTGGGCTTGCTACTCTCATCGAACAAATTTTCAGGAACAAGCCAAGCATAGTTATTTTCTAGCGCATCATTCATAGCTAGGAGTTTACATGGTATTGGTGCTTTGATCTCCCCACCATCATTAGCATTATTAGTGTACCTTATCCTATCCATGTCCATTTTTTCAAGGAGACTAACAAAATTAGTATGAGAACCAAGCATATTAAATTTAGCGAAGACCTTTCTAGCCTCTCTTGCTAGACCACCAAATTCTCTAAGAAGGGTTTCTAAAACAAAATCTTTCTTTTCCCCCTCTTCCAAATCACCAAGTGTAAGAAACATGTGTTGGATTATAGGATTGAGATTAACAAATTTAGTTTCCAACATGCGAACTAAAGCAGCAGCAGCAATTTCATAAGTAGGAGCAAGTTCTACCAAGTGTCTATCTTCAAAATCTTCAACGGTACTAACATGACCGAAGAATTCTTCTATATTGTTTCTCCCAATGATAGACCCGCGTCCTACCGGTATATTTTTTGTGGTAAAATTAAAAGGAAACATGATGAATCAAGTAAAGTAAATGCAAGTAACTAATTTTTTTGTGTTTTTGATATAGAGTGCAAGACAGTAAATAAAGTAAAGCTAGCAACTAATTTTTATGTGTTTTGATATAAGTGCAGCAAACAAAGTAGTAAATAAAATAAAGCAAGACAAAAACAAAGTAAAGAGATTGAGAAGTGGAGACTCCCCTTGCAGCGTGTCTTGATCTCCCCGGAAACGGCGCCAGAAAAAGAGCTTGATGGCGTGTATTTCACACGTTCGTTGGGAACCCCAAGAGGAAGGTATGATGCGCACAGCAGCAAGTTTTCCCTCAGAAAGAAACCAAGGTTTATCGAACCAGGAGGAGCCAAGAAGCACGTTGAAGGTTGATGGCGGCGGGATGTAGTGCGGCGCAACACCAGGGATTCCGGCGCCAACGTGGAACCCGCACAACACAATCCAAAGTACTTTGCCCCAACGAAACAAAGTGAGGTTGTCAATCTCACCGGCTTGCCGTAACAAAGGATTAACCGTATTGTGTGGAAGATGATTGTTTGCAAGAAAACAGATAAAAACAAGTATTGCAGCAGATTTGTATTTCAGTATTAAAGAATGGACCGGGGTCCACAGTTCACTAGAGGCGTCTCTCCCATAAGATAAAAGCATGTTGGGTGAACAAATTACAGTCGGGCAATTGACAAATAGAGAGAGCATAACAATGCACATACATGTCATGATAAGTATAGTGAGATTTAATTGGGCATTACGACAAAGTACATAGACCGCCATCCAACCGCATCTATGCCTAAAAAGTCCACCTTCAGAGTTATCGTCCGAACCCCTTCCAGTATTAAGTTGCAAAGCAACGGACAATTGCATTAAGTATGGTGCGTAATGTAATCAATAACTACATCCTCGGACATAGCATCAATGTTTTATCCCTAGTGGCAACAGCACAACACAACCTTAGAACTTTCTCGTCATCGTCCCGTGTGTCAATGCAGGCATGAACCCACTATCGAGCATAAATACTCCCTCTTGGAGTTAAGAGCAAAAACTTGGCCAGAGCCTCTAATGCAAGATCATAAACAACACACATGTAATAACTTGATAATTAACATAACATGGTATTCTCTATCCATCGGATCCCGACAAACACAACATATAGAATTACAGATAGATGATCTTGATCATGTTAGGCAGCTCACAAGATCCAACAATGAAGCACAATGAGGAGAAGACAACCATCTAGCTACTGCTATGGACCCATAGTCCAGGGGTGAACTACTCACTCATCACTCCGGAGGCGACCATGGCGGTGTAGAGTCCTCCGGGAGATGAATCCCCTCTCCGGCAGGGTGCCGGAGGAGATCTCCAGAATCCCCCGAGATGGGATTGGCGGCGGCGGCGTCTCTGGAAGGTTTTCCGTATCGTGGTTCTTCGCATCAGGGGTTTCGCGACGGAGGCTTTAAGTAGGCGGAAGGGCAACTTGGGGGGCCACACGGGGGCCCCACACTACAGGTCGGTGCGGCCAAGACCTGGGCCGCGCCGCCCTATAGTGGCGGCCCCTCGTGGCCCCACTTCGACTCCTCTTCGGTCTTCTGGAAGCTTCGTGGCAAAATAGGACCCTGGGTCTTGATTTCGTCCAATTCCGAGAATATTTCGTTACTAGGATTTCTGAAACCAAAAACAGCAGAAAACAAGAATCGGCTCTTCGGCATCTTGTTAATAGGTTAGTTCCAGAAAATGCACGAATAAGACATAAAGTGTGCATAAAACATGTAGGTATCATCAATAATATGGCATGGATCATAAGAAATTATCGATACGTCGGAGACGTATCAAGGTGCAGCGGTGGAGACGGCGGTGATGATGATGAAGATGATGGTGATGGTGATGGAGATGATGTCCAGCTCGATGGCGGTGACGATGGCGTCGATTTCCCCCTCCGGGAGGGAATTTCCCGGCGATTCCTGCCCGCCGGAGAGCTCTTTTCTCTCCGGTATTCTCCGCCCCGCGAGGCGGCTGTGACTCTTCGCGACGTACCCCCTCTGGCTTAGGTTTTCGGGACGAAGGCATACGCAAAGAAAAGGAGACGAGAGGGGCTGTGGGCCCCCCTCCTCATAGGGCGGCGCGGCCAGGCCTTGGGCCGTGCCGGCCTATGGGGTGGGCCCACCTCGGATCCCCTCTTCTCCCCCTTCTGGCTCCCTTCGTCATCTGGAAAAATAGGAGTTTTCGTGTAATTCCCGTCAATTGTTGATCTTCCGAAATATTGCGTTCTGACGATGCTTTTTCCAGCAGAATCCTGGCTTCGGTGCGCGATCCTCCAATAATCATGAATCATGCAAAATAGATGAAATAACATAAGCATTATCTCCAAATATGAAATATATCAATGAATAACAGCAAATTATGATATAAAATAGTGATGCAAATTGGACGTATTAGTGAGGCCAACCACGGATCGCAAGGCGGTCAGAGGTCCAAAGCCTATTCTGGACGGCCAGCCAGGCGAAGAAGCGGCATTTTGGAGGGGCCCACGCTTTCCAAACAATGTTCTTGAAGGAGCAAGGAACTGATCCCATGAACTGGGCCTTGTAGGCTGAAACAGTGGTGTAGGTTTCGCTGCGAGTGAGGGTCCAGGAGATGGAGTCCTCGGTTCCTGGGTGAGGACAGTGCCCTGCAGCAACCCCCAAAGATTGACAAACTGAAACATGTGCTCCACTGTGAAGTTGTCGACGTTTATGCCCGCAATCCACTTGTCATTGACAAGAACGTCCTGGACGCATCTTTTCTTTCTTTTGGAGACCTCAAAAATCCTAGGAGCGATGGATTGAGGGGTAGCGCCATTTAGCCAGGAGCTGGACCAGACAGAAGCTTTGTTGCCATCACCGACAGTAACCTTGGATGCGGCGTTGAAGAGAGACCTATCAACTTCATCATTCGGCGTTTCCAGGCCCACCCAAGCCTTCTCCGGGGCCACCCATTCAAGCCAAAGCTAGCGGAGTCGAAGCGCGCGGGCAAATTTGTCGAGGTCGAGGATGCCCAGACCTCCAAGCTCCTTAGGGCGACAGACTTTCGTCCAACAAACCTTGCACTTCCCACCACTGACTGAGGAGGCTTAGCAAGCCCATAGCATACATCGCCTGATTTTGTCGAAAGCCTTGAGGGTGGCCTTGTCAACCTTGATAGAAGTTAGTAGAAAAATTGGCAGTGCAGTCAGAACCGACTTCACCAGAGCTGCACAGCCAGCACGATTGAGGAACTTGGCTTTCCAAGGGTTCAGGTGTGAAGTCGCTTTGTCAATGTATGCCTGGAGGTCCACCCGGCGAAGGCGCTTAAGCGAGAGTGGAAGACCAAGGTACTTGATGGGGAACTGGGTGAGCATGGCGGGGAAGCCCACAAGGACGCTTGTGAGATCGATGTCGTCACACCGAATGGGAGCCACCGAGCTCTTTTCCACATTTGTCATCAGCCCTGTGACGTCCCCGAAATTTTGGAGCAAGGCCTTCAAATTTGCAATATCAGTGGCCTCCGGTGCAAGGAAGATCACGACATCATAAGCGTAGAGGGAGATGCGGGACTTGATGAACCTTCCCGGCAAAGGCTTCTGATGTCTACGGGTGCTTCTATTCTTGTAGACAGTGTTGGGCCTCCAAGAGCAGAGGTTTGTAGAACAGCAGCAAGTTTCCCTTAAGTGGATCACCCAAGGTTTATCGAACTCAGGGAGGAAGAGGTCAAAGATATCCCTCTCATGCAACCCTGCAATCACGATACAAGAAGTCTCTTGTGTCCCCAACACACCTAATACACTTGTCAGATGTATAGGTGCACTAGTTCGGCGAAGAGATAGCGAAATACAAGTAGTATGGATGTATATGAGTGGTAATAGCAATCTGAATAAAATATGGCAGCGAGTAAACATGCAACAGAACAGTAAACAAACGGAGATTCGATGTTTGGAAACAGGGCCTAGGGATCATACTTTCACTAGTGGACACTCTCAACATTGATCACATAATAAAACCACTCTACACTCTCTTGTTGGATGATGAACACCACTAATTGCGTAGGGCTACAAGAGCACCTCAATGCCGGAGTTAACAAGCTCCACAACATTCGATATTCATATTTAAATAACCTTAGAGTGCATGATAGACCAACGCAATTACATCGAGTACTAACATAGCATGCACACTGTCACCATCACACTATGAAGGAGGAATAGATCACATCAATACTATCATAGCAATAATTAACTTCATAATCTACAAGAGATTACAATCATAACCGACGCCAATACTACATGATGCACACACTGTCACCTTTACACCATGGAGGAGGAATAGAGTACTTTAATAACATCACTAGAGTAACACATAGATGAATAGTGATACAAAACTCATATGAATCTCAATCATGTAAGGCAGCTCATGAGATCATTGTATTGAAGTACATAGGAGAGAGATCAACCACATAGCTACCGGTACAGCCCTTAGCCTCGGGGGAGAACTACCCTCCTCATCGGAGACAGCAGCGTTGATGAAGATGGCGGTGGTGTCGATGGAGGAGCCTTCCGGGGCACTTCCCCGTCCCGGCGGCGTGCCGGAACAGAGACTCCTGTCCCCCAGATCTTGGCTTCGCGATGGCGGCGGCTCTGGAAGGTTTCTCGTACCGTGGCTTTTCCGTCTCGAACATTTATGTCAGGGACCTTTAAATAGGCGAAGAGGCGGAGTCGAAAGGCTGACGGGGGCGCCACACAATAGGGGGGCCCCCCCTTGGGCCGCGCCGCCCTGGCGTTTGGTGGCCCTGTGGCCCTCCTCTGGTGGATCTCGGGTGTTCTGGAAGCTTCGTGGATTTCTAAGATGCTGGGCGTTGATTTCGTCCGATTCCGAGAATATTTCCTTACTAGGATTTCTGAAACCAAAAACAGCAGAAAACAGCAATCGGCACTTCGGCATCTCGTCAATAGGTTAGTGCCTGGAAAATGCATAATAATGACATATAATGTGTATAAAACATGTGAGTATCATCAATAAAGTAGCATGGAACATAAGAAATTATAGATACGTTTGGGACGTATCAAGCATCCCCAAGCTTAGTTCCTACTCGCCCTCGAGTAGGTAAACAATAACAAAGATAATTTCTGAAGTGATATGCTACCATAATCTTGATCATACTATTGTAAAGCATATGAGATGAATGCAACGATTCAAAGCAATGGCAAAGATAATGAGTAAACACATGAATCATATAGCAAAGACTTTTCATGAATAATACTTTCAAGACAAGCATCAATAAGACTTGCATAAGAGTTACTCATAAAGCAATAGATTATTAGTAAAGGCATTGAAGCAACACAAAGGAAGATATAAGTTTCAGCGGTTGCTTTCAACTTCAACATATTTATCTCATGGATAATTGTCAACACAAAGTAATATAACAGGTGCAATAGGTAAACATGTAAGAATCAATGCACACAGTTGATACAAGTGTTTGCTTCTAAGATAGAAAGAATGGGTAAACTGACTAAACAATAAAGTAGAAGATTGGCCCTTCGCAGAGGGAAGCAGGGATTAAATCATGTGCTAGAGCTTTTTAAGTTTTGAAATCATATAGAGAGCATAAAAGTAAAGTTTTTAGAGGTGTTTGTTGTTGTCAACGAATGGTAGTGGGCACTCTATCCCCCTTGCCAAACAGACTTTCAAAGAGCGGCTCCCATGAAGGACGTTATTTCTACCAGCAAGGTAGATCATCCCTCTTCTCTTTTGTTTACACATGTATTTTAGTTTTATTTATGGTTGACACTCCTCCCAACCTTTTGCTTACACAAGCCATGGCTAACCGAATCCTCGGGTGCCTTCCAACATTCACATACCATGAAGGAGTGTCTATTTGCAAAATTAAGTTGCTTACCGATGAATCGGAGCAAAACATGTGAAGAGAATTATTAATGAAGGTTGATTAATTGGGGGCTGGGAACCCCGCGCCGGCTCTTTTTGCAAAATTATTGGATAAGCGGATGAAGCCACTAGTCCATTGGTGAAAGCTGCCCAACAAGATTGAAAGATAAAACACCACATACTTCCTCATGAGCTATAAAACATTGACACAAATAAGGAGTAATAAAGTTTTGAATTGTTTAAAGGTAGCACATGAAGTATTTGCTTTGGAAGGGCAGAGAAATACCATGTAGTGGGTAGGTATGGTGGACACAAATGGCATAGTTGTTGGCTCAAGGATTTGGATGCACAAGAAGAAATCCCTCTCAATACAAGGCTAGGCTAGCAAGGTTGTTTGAAGCAAACTCAAGTATAAAACGATGCAGCGAAGCTTACATAAGAACATATTGCAAACATTATAAGACTTTACATCGTCTCCTTGTTGTTCAAACACCTTAACCAGAAAATATCTAGACTCTAGAGACCAATCATGCAAACCAAATTTTAACAAGCTCTATGTAGTTCTTCACTAATAGGTGCAAAGTACATGATGCAAGAGCTTAAACATGATCTATATGAGCACAACAATTGCCAAGTATCAAATTATTCAAGTCATGATACCATTTACCACATGCAACATTTTCTGTTTCCAACCAAATAACAATGAACGAAGCAGTTTCAACCTTTGCCATGAACATTAAAAGTAAAGCTAAGAACACATGTGTTCATATGCAACAACGGAGCGTGTCTCTCTCCCACACAAGCATGAATTTATTCAGAGAATGAAAATAACAAAACGAAAATAAAAGCACACAGACGCTCCAAGTAAAGCACATAAGATGTGACGGGATAAAAATATAGTTTCACTAGAGGTGACCTGATAAGTTGTCGATGAAGAAGGGGATTCCTTGGGCATCCCCAAGCTTAGATGCTTGAGTCTTCTTGAAATATGCAGGGATGAACCACGGGGCATCCCCAAGCTTAGACTTTTCACTCTTCTTGATCATAGTATATCATCCTCCTCTCTTGACCCTTGAAAACTTCCTCCACACCAAACTCAAAACAAACTCATTAGAGGGTTAGTGCATAATCGAAAATTCACATGTTCAGAGGTGACACAATCATTCTTAACACTTCCGGACATTGCACAAAGCTACTGGAAGTTAATGGAACAAAGAAATCCATCCAACACAGCAAAAGAGGCAATGCGAAATAAAAGGCAGAATCTGTCAAAACACAACAGTCCGTAAAGACGAATTTTTTAGAGGCACCAGAATTGCTCAGATGAAAATGCCCAAATTGAATGAAAGTTGTGTACATATCTGAGGATCACGCACGTAAAATTGGCAGATTTTTATGAGTTACCTACAGAGAGGCATATTGAAATTCGTGACAGCAAGAAATGCATTTCAGGCGATAATCCAAATCTAGTATCAATCTTACTATCAAAGACTTTACTTGGCACAACAATGCAAATAAAATAAAGATAAGGAGAGGTTGCTACAGTAGTAACAACTTCCAAGACAAAAATATAAAACAAAAATTGCTGTAGTAAAATAAAGACATGGGTTATCTCCCAAGAAGTGCTTTCTTTATAGCCATTAAGATGGGCTCAACAATTTTAATGATGCACTCGCATAAGGATGAGAGTTGAAACAAAGAGAGCATCAAGAAGCAAATTCAAAACAAATTTAAGCCTAACCCACTTCCTATGAAAAGGAATCTTGTAAATAAACAAGTCATGTAGGCATAATGCAACAAGCATAGAAAGATAAAACAAGTGTAACTTCAAAAATTTCAAGCATATAGAGAGGTGTTTTAGTAACATGAAAATTTCTACAACCATATTTTCCTCTCTCATAATAACTTTCAGTAGCATCATGAGCAAACTCAACAATATAACTATCACATAAAGCATTCTTATCATGAGTCTCGTGCATAAAATTATTACTCTCCACATAAGCATAATCAATTTTATCAGTTGTAGTGGGAGCAAATTCAACAAAGTAGCTATCATTATTATTCTCATCAAGTGTAGGAGGCATAGTTAATCACAATAAAATTTACTCTCCATAGTAGGCGGCACTAGAAGACCACTATCATTATAATCATCATAAATGGGAGGCATATCATAATCAACATAAACTTTCTCCTCAATACCCGGAGGGCTAAAGAGATCATTTTCATCAAAACCGACCTCCCCAAACTTAGAATTTTCCATATCATTAGCAACAATGGTGTTCAAAGCGTTCATACTAATATCATTGCTACTAGCATGCAAATAAGGTTCCGTAGGTTTTTTAATTTTCGCATTAAACCATTCATGTCTTGACTCAGGAAATAGTACAAAAAGCTCACAGATGTTTTCCATTATGCCTTACTAGTGTAAATAAGAAACAAAAAGATGCAATTGCAGGATCTAAAGGAAATAGCTTCGAGCACTTACAACGGCGCCGGAAGATAGCTTAGTTGCCGAGATCCGGAGTGTGAGTGCCTTTTACCTTACCTCCCCGGCAACGGCGCCAGAAAAGTGCTTGATGTCTACGGGTGCTTCTATTCTTGTAGACAGTGTTGGGCCTCCAAGAGCAGAGGTTTGTAGAACAGACAGCAAGTTTCCCTTAAGTGGATCACCCAAGGGTTATCGAACTCGGGGAGGAAGAGGTCAAACATATCCCTCTCAAGCAACCCCGCAATCACGATACAAGAAGTCTCTTGTGTCCCCAACACACCTAATACACTTGTCGGATGTATAGGTGCACTAGTTCGGCGAAGAGATAGTGAAATACAAGTAGTATGGATGTATATGAGTGGTAATAGCAATCTGAATAAAATATGGCAGCGAGTAAACATGCAAATGTACCAGTAAACAAACGGAGATTCGATGTTTGGAAACAGGGCCTAGGGATCATACTTTCACTAGTGGACACTCTCAACATTGATCACATAATAAAACCACTCTACACTCTCTTGTTGGATGATGAACACCACTAATTGCGTAGGGCTACAAGAGCACCTCAATGCCGGAGTTAACAAGCTCCACAACATTCGATATTCATATTTAAATAACCTTAGAGTGCATGGTAGACCAACGCAATTACACCGAGTACTAACATAGCATGCACACTCGTCACCATCACACTATGAAGGAGGAATAGATCACATCAATACTATCATAGCAATAATTAACTTCATAATCTACAAGAGATTACAATCATAACCTACGCCAAGTACTACATGATGCACACACTGTCACCTTTACACCATGGAGGAGGAATAGAGTACTTTAATAACATCACTAGAGTAACACATAGATGAATAGTGATACAAAACTCATATGAATCTCAATCATGTAAGGCATCTCATGAGATCATTGTATCGAAGTACATAGGAGAGAGATCAACACATAGCTACCGGTACAGCCCTTAGCCTCGAGGGAGAACTACTCCCTCCTCATGGGAGACAGCAGCGTTGATGGAGATGGCGGTGGTGTTGATGCAGATGCCTTCCGGGGGCACTTCCCTGTCCCGGCGGCGTGCCGGAACAGAGACTCCTGTCCCCCAGATCTTGGCTTCGCGATGGCGGCGGCTCTGGAAGGTTTCTCGTACCGTGGCTTTTCCGTCTCGAAGATTTAGGTCAGGGACCTTTAAATAGGCGAAGAGGCGGAGTCGAAAGGCTGAAGGGGGCGCCACACAATAGGGCCCCCCCCCCCTTGGGCCGCGCCGCCCTGGCGTCTGGTGGCCCTGTGGCCCTCCTCTGGTGGCTCTCGGGTGTTCTGGAAGCTTCGTGGATTTCTAAGATGCTGGGCGTTGATTTCGTCCGATTCCGAGAATATTTCCTTACTAGGATTTCGAAACCAAAAACAGCAGCAAAACAAAGAATCGGCACTTCGGCATCTCGTCAATAGGATAGTGCCGGAAAATGCATAATAATGACATATAATGTGTATAAAACATGTGAGTATCATCAATAAAGTAGCATGGAACATAAGAAATTATAGATACGTTTGGGACGTATCAGCTTCAACAGCCCAGCTTGAGTTGCCACCTCAAGAATCCTAGGCAAGGGGTCCATGGCCAGATCAAAAAGCAGCGGAGATAATGGGTCACCTTGCCGGAGGCCCCGTCGATGAAGAATTTCCTTGTCGAGAATGTCGTTTAGGAGAACTCGAGATATCGAAGTAGTAAAGAGCAGAGTTACCCAAGCGCGCCATCTTGGGGGGAAGCCTCGCTTCTGCATTAGGTCCAAAATGTAATCCCATCGGACAGAGTCAAAAGCCTTGGCAATGTCGAGCTTGATGAGTAAGGCCGGAGAGCGGTTTCGATGTAGCCGGCGAGCGACGTTCCTGACGTACATGAAGTTGTCGTGGATGCTTCGAGATATAATGAAGGCGCTTTGGCAAGGAGAGATGATGTCGTTCATATTCGGGCAAAGCCTAAGAGCCATAGCCTTGGCGATGATCTTGGGGAAAGTATGAATGAGGCTTATTGGACGAAAGTCCGAAATGAAATCCGCCCCATCTTTCTTGGGCAGTAGAGCGATATTAGCTGTGTTGATGACGTTCATGTTGTTGATACTAAGCTCTGAGAAGGCATCTACGACGTTCATGATGTCGAACTTGATGATCGGCCAGCAAGCCCGAATAAAGTTGATGGTGAAGCCGTCCGACCCAGGAGCCTTATCCGCAGGCATATCCGAGATGGCATGCGAGATCTCATCCTCGGAGAAAGGAAGGCCCAGGTCCTCAAGGTCTTCAATAGCTGGATCCAAGACCTCCCAGTTAAGGTCCAGGGGGCACGGCGCAGCGACACCAAGGACCGGTGAGAAGTGGTCGTGAATGTGTTGCTCCTTCTCGGCGTGTGACGTGACCCAACCATCGTTCCTTTTTAGCCGCTGGATCAGGTTCTTCCGGCGACGAGCATTAACACGTAGATGGAAGAATTTGGTATTCGCGTCTCCTTCTCTAAGGTAGTTGATCCTAGAGGCTTGGCGCTCGCGGGCACGCTCTAACACTGCAAGACCCATGACACGCTGTTTGAGAGCAGCCCGAAGAGTCTTTTCGCTAGGCGTCAGGGTGTGAGACTCTTGCGCAACGTCAAGCTGAAGAATAATATCTAAACCCATAATGAGTTGTTGTTTATGGCTGGAGAATAAACCTTGCTCCAGGTGTGGCAGTCTGTTTGAGCTTGTGGTGAAGGATGTGCACGGGCTGTGTGTGGCTGGAAGGTTCCGACCAAACCTGGCCAATCAAATCCATAAATCCGGGCATTTTTAGTCCAGAAGTTTTCAAATCTGAAAGTTGCTGGCTTGCGAGGACCGCTCTGATTTGAAAGCAGAAGCGGACAATGGTCGGAGAGAGCCGAGGATAAGGCATGCAAGCCGTGGTTGTCGAAGGCGAGGTCCCAATTTATGTGACACCACTAGGTCACCTTGGAAGTTTAATTAGGCTTTCCTCTCTCCTTTTTACCATAGGTGGGTCTTATTGTTAGTCAAAGCCCTTGGAATAGCCTGACCAAGCCTAAAATGATCAAACTACCCCTTCTCTTATTGAACTTTTTTTCGATCAAGGAGCATAGCCCCAGCCTCTGCATCTAAAAGATGCACACCGTTTTCTTCTTTATTAAATTATTCGCAATGCCTTACAAGGGGAATACAAAGATCAACTCGAAGCCTCCTTCCTAGCGACAACTCGCTATACCTACGATGAAGGGGGGACCATGAACAATGCCATACTCCCTGACGGTACACCAACACACATCATCCAAAAAGCAAAACCCTGAGGGTGTGCCGTTGCACGCGTCGCAGAATTCGCAACCGCCATCTATCTTGAACCCATCTCCAAGCGAGATCAACACATTGACCGTGTCAGGCCTGCCGTCGATGTCACCATAACACCAAACAGCTCCACCATCCTGCCCGCGTCCAGCAGTCCTCGCCCGTCTTCGAAACCCTGCAGCTCCACGCCGCTAAGAATCATCGACGACAGCGTGGTAGATGAACACCACTCCACCAAAAACCACCTCCATCCAGCCGCTGCTCCAAAAACGATGCCTCAAGAGGTAGCACGACGCAAGGAGCGTCGTCATCGTCTGATCTTGGCTGGATCTAGAGTTTCCTCCGGAGCAGCACGAGTGAGTTCCCGCGGACTGCGACGACAATGCCTTCAAGAAGGAAGCGACGCATAACGCCGCCATCGCCCACCAATCTTGACACGGTTTTCACCGACAGCCGCGAGTCCCCAACTCGGTGAGAACAAACGGAAAGGCCAACAAAGATGATGCCTTCGCAGGGGAACGACGCCAATAGCTGCCGCCATAATCCGCCAAGAACGAAGTCAAGGCGCGGTGTTCACCGGTGGCCTCTTCGCTTAATAAACTGGGCGGAGCCTGCACGATTTTCTCCTAAAACTTGTGTTGGATTTGGCCTGAATTTGGAAAATACAGTAGTATGAGTAAGCTAGATTTTCTGTAAAAACTTCGGATTTTTCTGAGCACTTCCATAATTTGAATTGATGGTAGACGCCTAGACGGAAAGTTCAAATGCAATTTTCTAATTTGGTCGACAATTGAACAGTAAGCTCATGAGTCTCCTTGATTTTATGAAAATATATTTAGATTTATTGTAAGGAGTTCAAATTTTAACTGTTTGGTGGGTACTTGGTATAAACAAATAGCATAGGACAATTAGGCAAGTTGAACTAAAGGCCAACACCTGTGCATGGATGATGGATAAGTTCAAAAAATGTGTACATGAAGAGAAGATAAATATAACAGAACGCATTTGGCATAACTAAAGTTTCAGAATGAAATAGTGTCAGTGGCACTAGTTTCCCGAATGAACATGTTATGGATGAACGAATGAATAGCTCTTTTTTAGGGGACAAACGAATGAATAGCTGCCTGAACCAAATATCAACCCAAGCAAACCAAACGGTGTGAACAGGCCCATACCTAAAATCAGTAAGAACAAAAAATTGCATTACAAAAATTCTTTTTTAACTCATAAGTACTCTATCAATAAGATCGGCAAAAATATCTTAAGGTACACATTTAAGATCGGCAAAAATATGTTCTTAATCCAGCACTTTCAGTGCTCAAAGCAACCAACTCAGGGAGAACAGTTCAATGAAAATATCAAATGGGGAACTAACATGGCTTGTCTGAAACAGGAACTCGCTCATAGTAAAAACATTTTATTCTAGGAGGGGTGAGGTGTCAAGCCACAGCAGCAGCCGCAGCATTGCGCTTCCTTGCCTCTTCAATGATCGTGAGCTTGACGCCCTTGCCCTTGGGGAGAGAGACCAACGACTTCTTGTCCTTGCCAATGGTGAATACGTTGGCCAGGCGGGTGGCGAACTGATGGCCGAGTGCATCCTCGACGTGGATGGTCTCGAAGCTGCCCTGGTGCTTCTCCCTGCTCTTGATCACCCCAACGCGCCCGGTGTTCCTGCCACCCGTCACCATCACGAAGTTCCCAACGTCGAACTTGATGAAATCCACGATCTTGTTGGTCTCCAGCTCAATCTTGATGGTGTCATTGGCTTTGATGAGAGGGTCTGGGTAGCGGATGGTGCGGCCGTCGTAGGTGTTCAGGGAAGGAACGCCTTTCTGTCCAAACTGCACAGACCTGACCTTGCAGAGCTTGAACTGCAGAGCAGAATACAACCTCAGTACTGAAACATGTGTTGTAAACATGATAATATAGCCTCGAGCACAATTTAATCCTCCTTTAGAATTATCTTATTTATCCATTTATCCAACAATGAGTTTAATTTTCGAAAGAAAACAACATGAGCAAAGGACAAATGTAACTGCTTTGGGGATTTTGGACCCAAAAAAACACCAAGTAACTGAACAAAATGATCCTGCCTTTAGGGAAGGAATTAGCCTCAAATTTCCTAGTCACTGAATCAAAATATACATGTTCAACTTGACATACAATTGTCGTAAATTTAATAAAATATAGCCATTTGGGGGCAAAATAACCAATGGACTAGGTGAGAATCTTACTTTGATATACAAAATACCACATCACACAAAACATGATAAGCAAGAGCTACTCCTATCACGGTACATACCTTAGCCTCCTCATCCCTGATTTTGTGGAGACGGAAGCGACCCTTGGTGTCATAGAGAAGGCGGAAATTCTCCCCAGTCTTTGGGATTGATACAACATCTGCAGGATTAATAAAGTAGGCGGCAACATTTCATGATCAGTAAGTCAATAGTTGGCACTGAAAATAGGATTAAGCAGAAGCAAGCAACAAAAATTACCCATGAACCCAGCAGGATATGTTTTGTCAGTCCTGACCTTCCCATCAATCATGATATGTCGCTGCATCAAGATTGAATTAACTTCACGGTAGCTCAGAGCATACTTCAGCCTGTTCCTGACGATAAGAAGCATGGGCAAACACTCCCTAGATTTGTGGGGACCGGAAGAAGGTTTGGGTGCCTGGTCAACAAAAATCATCAGTTCTCAGATTTAGGAAAAAAACAAATCCCTGTCACTTTTCAGCCTTTGATCGACATACAACAATCATCACCTCAACCTCACTCTCTTTATAAACATTAGACAGAAAAGCTATGTATAAATTGCAGACTAAACATTTCACTAACATTTTGCAAAATTGAAGCTTATTAGTGTGCATTTTTGGTGATTGAGATTTTCCAAAATTTCAGGCAACTGAAAATTAGCAAAAGAGTATAGTTGCAGATCGAATGCACTTACAAATGCTCCACCAAGCTTGTCAAGCATGCAATGTTTAGGGGCGTTGAGCCTCTTCACGTGCTTCTTCAGACCCCTGGCCTGCAAAGAAAAACAATGAATGAACACTTAAGAGTCATGTACTCAGTGATTTCTTGGTACTATTCCTTACTCGTTGTGTTTGATATGTGGACCAAAATTTTCAGTCAGATGAAGCAATGGCTTAGAAAACCGTCAATAAGTACAACAGCTTAAGATATAATGGTTTACATTACAGAAAAAAAAACACTTCCTAGTTTCTTAGAATACACAATGGAATGGCCAATGATTAAATAAATATTGGAAGCTACACCTCTAGACAGCTGTATTATTCAGGATAGCATGGGCATGTCAAAGAGAGGTGCAAGAAAAAGAGAAAAGGGCTCCTACATCGATCCACAGCATCCTAACTAGACTAAACTGGATTAGCACTTCACTAGAGCAACCGAGATTTTAGTGCATTTGATGTATGAAAATGAACGCATGAAAAGAATAAGAAAATTCATCCAACTCGGACCACCGCAACATAATTTAAAATTGACAATCGAGGACTTGCAGGGCACAAATTTATGATATATCTGGCAAAAAAAAGTGCACATTTCATGAATCACCTGATCCAACTATACCAGGATTCACTTGTCAAACAAACAAGTTTCATTGTTGGACCGAAAAAAATTAGGACCCCATCACAAGATCCATGTATAAACCGTGAGCTGCAGCAAGCAATCGCCAATAATATGTCATTCTGGCCAGGCCCAGGACTAGCTCTACACGGGGATCAAAATGACAGAAAATTTTGACTCTACAGAAATGTAAGCAACCACATTTCCGATAGATACTATACAATTTGGCACAATTTGCTCCGCGTGTAGAGCAAAATGACAGGAAGATTTTTCTCTGAAGGAATGCCAATAATGAAGTTTTAAGTGAAACGCGTGCTCCGGTGAGAACTTAGCAAGCCATCTATATACGGTATTGTCAAACGATATTTTGGATTTCTGGCCATTCGCTCTACATGTAGATCAAAATGACAATCGGGCAAAATAGCAAGAACAAAACAATAAACCAGAAGTCTGACCATTTTGCTCGGATTCTGCAGGATCTTTTCGCAGGCGACGCCGTGGTGACTGAGGTGCGAAACGGAATGTACGATAGAGGCGGAGATAAACCCTAGCTGATGTGACGGCGTTGGGGTGCAAGCAGGTGGTTTTATGGCCTGGCGTGAAGGTGCCTGCCGTCCGATACGGCGTCGTTGACAGTCCGCGTTAGGTCACAGCGTTGGGCTCGTGGCCCAGCAGAGAGGTGGGCAGTGTGGAGGCCTGTTCAGTTTACTGCGCTGTTCCTTTTTTTTTTTACACTCAAACCTCTCTTTATTCATTAATAATAAGCTTTACATCGTTCACTAAGAGAGGTACAATAAAATTTGGTGGTTCATCTAGCAACACTTCTTGCTCATTGTTTCTCGTATATCTTGCAATTTCATGCGCCACCGAGTTTGCCTCACGAAAGTTGTGCTCAAACTGGATTTTTGGAAATTCTCTAGCCATATGGTAGCAATCATCAAGAGTTGTTGCTGCTGCCCCGTTGGAGTAGCCCCCCTCTTGCAATGCATTGATCACATACGTACTGTCTGAGCAACAGATAACCCTGTTGCACCCCACACTTTGAGCTACCTTCAAGCCATGTTTCACAACCAGTATCTCTGCGGAAAAAACATCAAAAACGAAGTTGAGTTTTCTGCTGCATGCCGCCATGAAAGAGCCGTGGCAATCCCTTAGCACTGCCGTAGTTCCTCGCAGGTCATCCGCGTCGAAGGACGCATCCACATTGAGCTTAACAAAGTCATAAGGTGGTTTTATCCAGCCTCCATGTCTCATCTTCGGTTTTGGTGAGCAAGTAGCAATGAAATTAGAATACAGAACCCCAATAGTTGTTGCAGTTTGTGTCGGCTCCTTCAGATTCTCGCCACGAGTAGCTTGCCTTCTCTCCCACCATAAGTACCAACAAGTAATACATATCAGCTCCGGCAATTTTGATTGCCCTAGAATCGGTGTTATCATATGATGGTTACATAAGAGGTACTCAAGCACAGCCTGTCCTGACCGATCAACAGCCGAAGCCCTGACTATCAATTCCTCTAAACCTAGACTTCTCCAAACTGCTTTGGCTCTAGAACATTGAAACAGCATGTGCTTCGTATCCTCGACACCAATATCGCAAAGTGGACATTGTGCACTCACCCGAATGTGTCTGTTTGCCAAAACTGCTCTGCATGGAATAGTTTCTTGCATAAGACGCCAAAGATAAATCTTGACTTTTGATGGACAATTCAGGCTCCATATTGTATTCCACATCGGATGTGGGTTAATTGATTCTGTCGCAGCACCTCTACGCAAGTTGGTCCCTGACTGACTTTCCCACTCGACTGCATAAGCAGATCGCACTGAGAAGGTGCCCGTTTTAGTTAGATCCCATCCCACAAAATCATCCATATCATGTGTTGGTAGGGGTATCGCTAGGATTTTTGATCTATCCACTTCCCAGAACGTTTGCTCAATCAGATCCTCATCCCAAGAATTAGTGGCCGGGTCGATGAGATCTGACACTTTAGTCAGAATGTTCATACCCTTAGGTGTCATGATCTTCCTTGAGTGGTGATGTGGGATCCATTCATGTTCCCAGATGTTGATATCACTTCCATTGCCTACACGCCATATATGTCCTTTTTTGAAAGTTCGAATACCAGACCATATGCTTCGTCAAGTGAAAGAACTCCCTTTCTTCAAAGGTGCACTCAATATATCACCATTGGGGAAGTACTTGGCTATGAGAATTCTAGCACAAAGTGACTCAGGTTCCTCTAGGATTCTTCATACCTGTTTTGCCAACAGAGCAAGATTAAAGCATTGTATGTCCATTAAAACCCATACCACCTTGATCTTTTGGGACACAAAGTTTCCACCAGGCTAGCCAGTGCATCCTCTTGCAATTTGCACCATCACCCCACCAGAAATTTGACATTGCCGATATAATTCCTTTACATACTTGTTTTGGAATTTTAAAGACCGACATAGCATAAACTGGTATTGCTTGTGCAATTGCCTTGATTAACACTTCCTTTCCCCTGGAAGATAACAATTTCTCTTTCCACCCACTGATTCTTTGGCACACACGATCGACTAGAAATTGAAACGAATCCGACCGATCGGCTCCTACCATCGCCGGTAGGCCGAGATACTTGTCTTACTGCGCTGTTCTTTGTGGCAAATGCTGCACCCGAGTTTATTTTTGAAAATGGATCCCGAGTTTAGATTGTCTTGTCAGCCAAACAAATTTTGGAAAAATGGATGCCGAACCAAACAGTGTCTTGTCGGACATTTTCACCAGACGAATTTAGATTGTCTTGTCAGCCTTATTTTGTGTACCATCACGGGTAGTGCCATTTCCCAAGTTGCAATAGAATTATAGAAACTTCACGAAAACTAAAGTTTGTATATTTTCAAAAAGTGTCTTAGAAAGAAAATGATCTATAAACATGTGAAATTTCAAGCTCAAACTCATAATTATTTAGGAGGTGACAAAAGAACATGTTAGACATGAATAGCTTTTTTTTTCTAAGGGAGACATGAATAGTGTTGTTGTATTGTTGTATTCGGTTTTGTATAACTACCAAATAAATTTGATTTTGAATTTAAATCTTGCTTTTTTTTATGTTGTTGTTTATTTTTTCCAAATTTAAACATATTTAATGTTCACCTGTTTCTATGTAATTTTATATTCAGTAAAAATTTCCGGAGTAGGGACGAGCTCATACGTTGCGCCCTTGCGCATAACCAACTTGCCATTCTGGCTTCTGAGTGTAGTTTATTTGCACTCTAATTGGCCTTAGCCTTATTGCTGATTAGTCCTAAATTAAGGTTGCAGATTTGTAACAACTTGTTTTTAGAGGAAGTTGTAACTAAGTTATAGTAGTATACAACAAGTAAAACAGCTTTAAACGTGTCCATCGACGCAGGATTATATCATAGTACAAAGATTTTGATCTCCAACATGCAGAATTTATCATCCATGGAAATTCATGACCCACAATTTATTGTCCACCGACAGGTAAAGCGCTCTCGCAAAACACATGCGCGCGCGCACGTGTGTCATGCCTATGCAACTAGCATCAGGATTCAGGACAAACAAATGTCAAACTTTCCTCTCTGAAGACGACATGGACGGCCTTTCCTTCACGCGTCGTCACTCTCACCATCCGCCGCTTCGTCCATCGTCTTCTTCCCCGGCCACCGGCTCGTAGCGGCGCCTTCGTCGTCCCTCGTGTCCTTCATGAACGCGCTGCCGCCTGGCGCCTCCTCGAAATCCTCCATCCTGAACGTTGGCCGCCACGGCTGCTCCGCCCACCGCGCCCGCTTCCTCACGCCGCCACATACCTTGTCACTGGCAGTGTCGTCCGTGCTCGCGTCTGCGTTGCCGCTTCCTCTCGCGTGCATGGCCCTCAAGGCCCGGATGTTGGCCAGCAGCTCGTAGAACTTCTCCACCTGCTCGTCCTCGTCGCCGAACTCCGCACTGGTAGCACGCGTCGTCGTCGTCGGCGGCGGCGCCATGTCGGCCGTAGAAGCTGGCAGCGGCTCCTCCTGCCCAGGCGCCGGCTTTGGCGCTGCCGCCCGCTGCGACGAGGGAGCGTTGTCTGCGTCGTCGGTGCTCGGGGCTACAGCCTTTGCTGCCACCGTCGTGGCGTCCATATATGGCAGTGGAATGCTATAGCCTGTACAAGGTACACTTGCCTGCTAGCTCGCTTTGCAATCGCAATTCTGCTTTGCGACGACAGAGAAGCAAGCCAGGACGGAGGAGTGAGATGAAAGCCGGTATGGTTAACTGCTAGATGCCGCGGAGAACATCTGAGGCATGGCGACTGAATTTATAGGGATGGTCGTGATTCGTGCCACAAATTGTGGCATTATTTTTACTTAAAAATAGTATGAGCATACCGATATTAGATTATTAATAGGTTATAATCCTATTTTTATATTTTAAAATTATAATCTTCCGTCCCTTTTATATCAATATAGTCCCTCCATCGCATGAAAGTTGTCTTAAATTTATCTAAATTTAGATGTATTTAGTTATTCTTTGGTGACTTTTTTCGACAAAGAAAATATATTAATACTACGAAGATAGCAATTACACCTGGCCTCTACAACAACGTAGTGCCCTAATAACAATATAGATGAACACAACCACAAAAATAATAATCACAGAAAAGAAAAAAATGCTACATTGATCTATTCTTGCAGCGGACCAAACACCACCAAGACGGCACCAGAAATCCATCTTCTCCAAATGCGAGCCTCCACGAAGGGAACAGTGCAAAAGCGTCATCATCGTCCTGATCATAGAACATAAGTTTTCACCCAGAAAAAATTCATGTTCACAAACAATGCCTTGAACAAGGTCATTGCCATGCACACCAATTAAGGCAAGACCTTGGATTTCACCCTGCAAGTTTAGAGTATGAATTTCTCATGTGATGTCGCCTCCACTTGCCGATGCCGCTGCTCCAAGTCACGAATCACTAGGCAAAACCTCATCGCCACCGGGACTCGAACCACCATTACTAGTCCTCAAATCTTGGCTTCCATGCCATTCTCTGTGACTGACTTCACGATGGAACTAAAGACATGCCCCACGATGACAGCAAACTGTAGAGGTTCATATCGCTCTTTCAACAACCAAACGGTAAAAAAACATGGTTGTGTGCTATCGAATACCATCCGATCCGGCAATTCTCCAAACATGTCACCCATTGAAGTTCGTCCGGAGAGCCTTCCGAAACTCGACACTCCGGCCAAATCAATGAAAACATGCATCAAGCAGATCTTTGTCATGGCGTGAGAGGGATCCTAGTACCGCCTCCTTTATTCAAGTCATGCCGGTAGCCTCCATGCTAGTCTAGCTCACTCGCCGACAACATGCAAGATTTGCCGCACCAAAACCTACAAGCAGACGAGTGAGCTAGAGTAGCAACAAGAAAGGTAATGACAGAGCAGGGTCGACCCAACACCGGATCTGGCCCTACCACCTGCACGTCCACTGTCGGTCATGACGTCGCTGGGAGAGGACCTCCGCCACCATCCCGACTAGGGGTGCTGCCCTAGTCACTGCACGATAATGTGTCAGCCATCTCCACCCCAGCAGCCATGAAGGTCATCCTCGGCAACCACCAGCGCTCTGGCGTCGCGCAGTGTCATCCCGGGGTGCGAAGCACGGGGTACCTCTTTCTCACCAAAAACTGAAACGCCTATTACTTAGTGTCTAGATACATTCAAATTTAGATAAAGTTAGCTACATGTTTCATGGGACGGCGGGAGTATATATCTTGTCATGGGTGTGGCCATCTCACATCACTCCTTACATGTAACAGTCTATTCTTTGTCCACAATGAAATTTTCACAATAACTCCGAATTAGCAGAGGCAGATAACAAAATCTCCCAAAAAGCGATGTTTTTTTGGTCTAATAAGTGTGGTGTTTATGGTAGATAGCAAGATGCCTCGTGTGAATGACGACAAATCTTTTATGGGCATGCATTATTGGGCAAATCATTCATGGATGAATGAAACAGCAGAAACACATCATCATCAGTTAAAGCCGGAGTACTGTACCAATCTTGTGGGCAGGGCAGATTCGATTATAGCGAGTAACCGTGGTCAAAGTGTTTTGTGGGCAGGGCAGATTCGATTCGTTCTGCTGCACGTACAGCGAGTAACCGTGGTCAAAGTGTAGCAATAGCACTGTGACTTAGTATTGCAATATGTCTAGGACTTCAAGCCCTACCAGCCATCGGTCTTCCAAAAATAATGGAGGGCCGATCGAGGATGTGCCTCCTGCCAGCACTAGCTGAAGCACACTAGTAGTAGCCACTGGCTTCAAACTAAAAGAGGAAGAGGTAATTGCACCATAAGTACAAGAACTTGTTCACTATGTGCATTTTCATACAACTTCTTGCAGAGTGTGTTCCACTCATACAACAACTTGTCCTGGATGTGCACAACTCATACAATTCAATGTGGTGGCAACACGTGGCAATTTCCAGGTGGAAGATGATGGTTTTCATTGCAGCGCTGAAGAACTAAGATAATTACGAACAGGTCCTCGCCCTCTCTGTATAACCACCGCAGAAAATTGCGAACAGGCAAATGTTTTACATCTTTTAGCTAGTTCTTTTAGCTAAAATGGATCTAACATAATTGCGAACAGGCAAGAATTGTTTTACATCTTTTAGCTTGATCGAGATGCACAGAAATTGCGACGCGGATAGTTGGCCGTTGGGCAAGTACAGACGTACATCGTATACTGATTGAATCGTTGAACCATGCGATGTTGACAATCCAAGTCCCTATGCTAATTTTCTAATTCTTGCGTTCCATTTTCACCGCAAATAGGAGATTTAGAGCATCTTCAGTCGTGTCCTCAAACCGTCCCCCAAACAGCGTCGGATCGAGTGTTTGGGCGACGTGTTTTGTTGGTGCCGCGTTTGGGGGACGTCGCTCCCCAGTCGTGTCCCAAAAAAAAAATTCGAAAATTTTAAACTTGTGCGAGATTCGATTAAATTCATCCAAACTAGGCATATATTACATAGATTCGAATAAATTTAAACTAAACCTAATCTAGAAGTACTTGCGGCGGCCGGAGGCGTCGTAGTACTAGTGGAAGTTATACATGTCGTTGGTGACAACCTCCTGCTTGACGCGCTCGTCGGGCTCGTCGACGGGCTCGTCCTTCACCAGGCCGCTTGGTCCTGCCTCGACATCGTCGGTGAGGTCCACGAGCGGCTTGCCGGAGTCGCGGATGGACATGCCGATCGCCGTCTCGACGTCGCCCCTCCAGGCGTCCTTGTCGTTAAGCGACGCCAAGAACACCGCTCGCAGCCCTGGGCAGTCCACGGGGTCGTAGCTGCTGGCGCTGCTGCCGCTCGTACTCCGCGAGCAACGCCGACGCTCTACATCGACGAGCCCGCGGCGGCGCCAATGCAAGCGCCACAAGCCCAGCCCCAGCCCTAGCCCCAGGAGGAAGACGACCCTGAGCTGCAGGCCGCGCTGGCGGCGTCCCGCGAGCTCAACGACCTCGAGGAGCTGGCCAAATGGCCGCACCTCGCCTCCGCGCTGCGCGCCTCCGCGCTGGAGGAGATGGCCAGGAAGGCCTAGGAGGACGCCTAGGCCAAGGCGTGGGCGTCCCTCGCCATGGCGCTTCGGCACGAGGCGGAGCTGCAGGCCGGTGCGGCGGAGTAGCGGCAGGAGGAGGCGGCACGTCTGGCACGCCTGCACAGGCCGGCGAGCCCTTCGGACCTGCACTCCGCCTGGGAAAGGGCGCAGTGGTCGCCCTGGCCAGTCCCAGGCGCCCTCTGGCGTGTCCAGCCCGGAACGGCGCGTCACCGCCGGGAGGCGTCGTCCTCATCGACGGCGATGACGACGAGTACTACTGGGAGTAGGGTTGCGCACCGGCGGCCACTGCGTCCCAAACCCTGGACTAGGGTCTCCTCTTTTTTTAGTTTAAAGGCTTTCTTTTGTGTAAAAATTGCCCAAAATAGGGTTAAGTTTAATGAACTCTAGTTTAAATTTAATTTGTTTTTTTTATTTTTTATTTTGACATTTGGGATGCGTCCGCGCGTAGGGGGCTGTGCGCGACCCAAACGGACCGATGGCCAGGTCCGCCTGTCCGCGTGGCCACCCAAACGGCCCCATCCGGACTGTCAAACGCGTCCGATTTGGGTCGCCGCGTTGGAAATACCCTTATATACAAGAATCGAGAAAGCGTCTGGTTTCTTTACATAGGATTACAAAACACATGAACTGGAAAAAACATAGGATTTTAACTGGGAAAAAACATAGGATTTGTCATTTGGATAAAACGAAGGTAAAGTGCTTCGATTGTAAAACAAAAATAGCTTAGAGTGGATGCTAAAACTCTATGAAATTGAGGTGTAGGATTGCAATCGGTAATCCTCCAAAAATTATTTTGAAAATTCCTCAAACCGAAAAACGTCCTAAGCATGTTAAAAATGCTAAGAGAGTTGAAAATGACAGTGTTAACGCGTGCCTTGGCTAGCAACAATTGATGCGATTTTGGCACAGCTGGAGAGGGCACGCGGAGGTCATAGTTCAAAAGATTATCTTATTCAAACTAGCACAGAGGTAATTTCAGCTCCTTCCCAAAATATGGGTTGTGGTGGATCCTAGATCTCACATGGCACACGGATTAGCAACTGCAAAATATACCTTAATTAAGATACAAAGCGTGTACTAATTACTACTAAGACATTAGGTTAGCAGAACCAAAGCAGCAGCGGAGGAGTGAGGGATAGGCGGTGTACGTAAAAAAGAGGCAGCGTATGTAAAAGGGAAAGACCTGTTTGTAATTAAATTGTTTCCTCTGTGTTTCTGCGAAAACCAACGATTCCCACTTGACCAAGGACACGTGTTGCCTCCTCTTTGAGTTGTATGAACCATGCACATGAAGGACAACGTTTTGTACCACCTGAACACACTTTAAGAGTTGTTGTATGAAAATGCACATAGAGAACAACTTGTTGTATCTGTGGTGCAATTACCTCAAAGAGGAATATCAATGGCGATGCCATTATAAATACAGCATTGTACTCTACTCCGTATAATCTATCCACATCAGGGCAAGGACGGCACACGTCATCTTCCTTGCCCTGTTTATAAAAGACCAGACTCTGCAGTGAGGTCCTCTTCTTCTGTTCAGATCGAATTATAATCGCTGGTTTACGAAAGTGCCCTCAGTAGTTGGTCTGAACCTATCACACGGACGCAGACCAGTGCAGTCGGCGGCGGGCAGAGCTGGATCATCCGTCGAGGGGCTCGTCATGCGTGTCATCAGTCTATGACGCAGGTGCAAACGACATGGGGTGACGCAAGCATCATATTCCGTCTCCGTCGATCGCCACCCAGCGCCAGCGGCGAGCCGAATTTAGAATTCTTCCACGGTAACGAACAATGCTCCGGCGCAACCACCTAGCTGCTGACGATCTAGGGATGATGTCAGTGCGGCAAAGTGCCGGTGACGATGACGATGATGCGAAAGTGCAGCCGTTGGCTCTAGTACGTGTATTTTGTAGGGTATGGGTACTTGTGGGTGCCGTGCGACGCGTACATCTCACACTCCGCACGCCACTTGAGAGGCAAGATCGCAATTTGATTACTATTCGCCAATTGTCTTTCGGTTAGAAGATAGTATTTTTTTTGAACCAAAAGTGTTATAATTTTGTTAAAATTTAGATGTATATACTTACTAGATAGTGTCTACATATATTTGAATTTTAATAATGTCGAAACATTTTTAGTGGAACAAAGAGAGTATAACATGATGTGCATCTGTAACTTGACATACAGTATATGCTCCCGGAAAGGTTGAGCCCCAATCCCTCCACGTATGAAGATTGCGACCGAGACCATGACAATCGTCTACAAAAATATATTGGGAACCAACATTTTGCAGCATAAATACCCTTTGGTAATCTTGCATAGCTACAATTCGACTAGCGGCCCGACCCCCGTGTCGCCCAAGCGTGCGACGACCCGGGGGAGAAAACCCTAGCCGCCGGGAGAGGCCCTCACCGGCGCCCTTCTCCGCCGCCGCTGCCGCTGGCCCTTGCCGCGGTGGCGGCGGCCCCCTCCGCTTCGAAGGTGGCGGTCGGGATGGATGTGCTGGCGGCGGGACTTCGCGCGGCGGCGGCGTTTCTGCGGGCGCGGATGCGCGGCGGAGCTCCGGCGCAGGCGTGGCGGCGCAGTGACCATCTCCTGCTCGCGTGGCGGAGCTGCGTTCAGCGAGGCCTCGGGGGCGCGGTGGTTGCTGGGCGCGGATCTTGGGTCCTCCATGCCCAGATCTCCGCCGGTGCGACGCTGTCAGTCGGGGCAGCGGTTGGCGGCTGCTGGCCATGGAGGAGCGGCGCGTGCGGCGGCTGCCGGCAGCGGTATGCCGGGCGGCGGCCCCGGGCGGACCTGCAGGTGGTGGCCGGCGTTTCGGCCACAAGGGTGGCGAGGCTGCCGGCTTGGCCCAGGGAGCCTCCTGCGCGATGGATCTTCTCGATCCTCGCGTCTGGCCGGGCTGGGGGTGCAGCTATGGCGGCATCTCTAGCAGGAGAAGTGGTGACTTGGGGGGATGTGTTGTCGGCCCCGATCTGTCGGAGCTTGGCAACGACAAGGTGGTGGTGATGGAGCTGTCTTGGTGGAGGAAGATCGGTTGCAGGTTGTTGCCGGTGGACTTTGTGGTTGGAGGTTGAGGATCCTAGGAGAAATCCTTGTGCTGGTGATGGCCAGGACGGGCGACGGCGACGCCCGCGGGTGCCGCTGACTTTCTTGGAAGCGTCGTCAAGGGCTCCTCTCCCTATCCCGTGGTCTTGTCTCCGGAGGGAAACCTCGGATCCTCGGATCGAGATGATGAAGGCGTCTCAACGTCTTTCTCCTCGTTGGGGGCATCGTCTCGGAGTTGGCTTCAACATGGAGACAGGTGGATGTTTGGTTGCTGAGTTAGCTCGCTTGGGGCGTTGCGGGCAGTTTGGCAACGATGATGCGTCGAGCAGAGCTTGGGTCGCGGCTTGGGCTTGTTAGCTGGTTACCGGCGTGTCCGATGGGTCCTCTCGTGCTTCGTTGTGTTGCTGTGAAGTCGGAGCTGCGGTGGAGTGCCCCTGCGGCAACGATGACCGGCAACCGGTGGACTGTGGAGGATTCAGTTGGCGCAAGCCCAGCATAGTTCTCATGTGAAGCTCCTCGTTCGAGTCGGAGCTGTCTCCCGTTGGCGTGTGTGGCCGATTGTTGGCTTTTGGCCAGATTGGTCGGTGGTTGTGCTCAATGTGGTCGTGTCCCATGACGACATTGATGCACTTGTATCGGTTTTTGGTCGGTTACCCATTAATTAACCGGCCATCTTCTTCTTTATCAATGAAAATGGCAAGTCTTGCCTAGTTTCAAAAAAAAACAATTCTACTAGCACTTTTGGGACAGCAAAAAATTGTAAATTAAACTCTTCCTCAATAAGAAGAATTCTTTTTGCGGAAAGTATTCCGGTCTATTCATAGTCCTTAATAACCGTACAAGAAACCCAAAACATAATAAAATTACAAATAGGTCCTTCCATCACATAGCCACGACTACAAGCACTCGAACGAGTCAAAGGTGCGCCGCTATCCTCGCCCCTCCCTCATTGGAGCTAGATAAACTTGTCGTAGTACAAATTATTGTAGTAGATATATGAAAAATCGTCGTGCTAAAGACCCAAAGAACTAGCGCGTGAGAGATGCAATCATCACCGATAATGAGAACCGTAGATTAAAAGGAATATCAACCAAATCCGGCAGGATCAGCCGTAAAACAAACCTCCACATGCCCGCATGCGACGTTGGAAGCACCGCTGCAATGGGGGCTAGATAGAGAGGACTTTATTTCATCTTCAGGGAGTCGCCACCGCACGTCTCCCTAAGTAGGACACAAACCTAAAAATATAAAAAAAACATTAAAAATGGAGCCCTCCCACCGACAAGGACTGGGATCAACCGTAACTCCATGGGCCTGAGACCACAGGAGGTGAGACATATCTACAGCTCCACCGACAGGGAGGCGGGAAGCCCTAATTGACTAGGTCACAAACCGCTAGTAGAATTGGGTGGTCCTTCTATCGGGTGAGGCATTGCGCACTTTCATGGAACGGAAGGATGCAATGGCCCACCTCCACCGGTGGCACCATGTATGATGGCGAGGGACCATATGTGGTGGGAGCTCGGTGCCGACACTGCCCCTCCCCTCCCCCGAGCTGGTAGATCTATGTTATTTTTTGAAATCACGGGTGTTTCTCATGATATAATTCGTAATTAATATAGTTTGTGCCTTTGAAATATTTGGTACAAGAGATACAACCCTGCATATAAACATAAAAAACTTTTGAAGTGAAATGAAGGACAAATGGATTATATTGTGTGTGAATAATGTTTGCCAAATCTAGGATCGCGTGAGTCCCAATCTGTAAATGGCGCATCACGAGAGCTAATAAGTTTTGTACCGTTGAGTCGAAATTGGTAATCTCATCGTTGGCAACAGTACTAAATTCTCTATCTACAGTTGTTAGGTGGCTGCTAGGGTTTGGGAGGGAGAGAGAGGGCTGCGAGAAGGCCGGCCGGGGGCCTTTTGCCCACGGCCGGGCAAGAGGGAAGGGATTTCCTTCTTAATTCTTTCTTTATTAGAAAAGAAATTTCAAAAAGAGTTTTTAATTGGGTATCTCCCTCTTTAAACTTTGCTTCCTGGATCTCTCCATACCCTTCGTATGCTAACTTATTTATTCAACTTTAGTTGTTGAGAGGGAGAGAAGGAGGATACCAAAGCACACCTCTAAAAAGATGGCAGCTGGCAAATTGACTTGAATGGTTTACATCCGTGTAGACATTCAGGACGAAACATCGTCCAACCCATTTGTTGGATTGAAGTACTGCTAGGCCGAGTCAATACACGCGCGCGTGGACTGCGACGCGGAGACTCGATCATTCTCTTCGACGACCTCCCATTCGTCGTCGTTCTCCGGCCGCTGCCCCTCCACATGGTCCCTCCGCCCCTTCTTCCCGGACGCCGCGTCGTCCGCCTCCTCCCGGAAGTCCTCCATCCTGAACTTTGGCCTCCATGCCGGCTCCGCCACCCTCGCCCGCTTCCTCGACGAACCGGCGGCGCCATACACGTCCCTCAGGGCCCGGATGTTCGCGAGCAGCGCGTAGAACCTCTCCACCTGCTCGTCCTCCCCGACGCCGCAGCCGCTCTCCACCGCCGCGCTGCTCGCATCGGCGAGGATGGTCGGCTCGGAGGGCACGCGGGCCGTGGGCGCGCCGTCGCTTGCCGGCTGAGCTTCCTTCTTGTACGATGCGGTAGACTCCATCACCTCTGGTGTGCGGTCGATCGTCGTGATCTTGAGTTTGCGTGTGGGGGAGACAGGACATTCAGAGGATGCGTGGATGGATGGATCGATGATGCTTCATCACCTTAAGTATATAGACCGTGCCGGCCGCCTTGTGCGCGGGTGGTAATGTCAATTGTTCAAATTGACCTTCTCATGCTCGTGCGAGCTGCAAGTTGCTCTGAAGTCGTCATGGAAACATCGAAGACTTGGGGCAAGTAAGGAAAAAGTTGAACTGACTACTACTCCCTTCCTTAAGGCGCGCTCGTTTTTTTGTGTTTTTTCTTTAACCAAAAATTACTCTAAATATTTAAAGATTGTTGATATAATCAAGATCTTAATTACTTATCATATAATCAAGATTTTGTTGCTCAAATTTTTTGATCAAAACTCGTCTGGAAATACTCGTGCAGCTTATTCATAGAAACGGAGGTAGTACGGTACAATGAAGTAAGATTATTAGATTTATTAAAGATTTTATTTCGATGAGAAAATTATCATAATCTACGCAAGATCATAGTCCTCACAGGAACAAAAAACAATAATATTTCGAGACACTCGCCTTGATATGCTACCGAACTGGTCAACTTTTTCTCGAGGGATATCGAGATGACCGGTTATCGAGAAATTTCGGACGGTTACTAGAAAATTTATAACATGAGTTTTACGTTTAGATTAGTGGGATTGTTTTTATTTTTGTAACCCCAAGGTGACTTCCTAGTAACCATAAAATATCAAAAAAAAAATCTCATTTGGATTAGGCTCAATTAAAAATCTCAAAATCTTTTGCCCAGCAAGCTCATTTTCCGAGGGTTCTAGGGAAACTCGGCTACCGAATAGTAACCGGATTTACCAACTGTAACGAAAACTTTGATTAAAACCATGACCATCATGTGGTCTTCTAAGATAAATAGCTTCGGCGGCGTGGGACCGTATCATAGGCTTCAGAAATCTATTTTGTGTTTTAGAGTGTTTTCCTTGGTAGTGGGGTGATAGTGTTGCCGGCTTAGCTGGTGCACAGTCTCCGAGGCGGTGAGAATTTGTTTGTCGAGGCTCAAAAGCGAGAGCAGCAGCTCTGAAAATTTTGTTGTGCCTATAGTGTGTCGAATATAATCACTTGGGTGTCAATCGCGGTCGGTTCACCGGTAGAATCCTCGAGATTGGTACGTACGTGTCACAATTGCTCTAATATTCGGCTAGTTTTCTCATGAAACCAGAAACTTATCTTCTTCAATAAAGACTAGTACAACCCTGGACTACAAATTTTCGCAATAGCTTGATCGAATATCTCTATGTGCTCCCTTTACCATAGAACCGTATAAGCTGGCTTACATGATTATGGTTATATATGTATTATTGATGATTGATCCTTGTTTGAGATAATTTATTCTTGCAATATATAGTTATGGTCATCTTCGACTATATTTTTAGATGCTTGTTAGTACTTTGTTTTCTTGATGCTAGCCATGATCAATCTAGAGGACGACACAAAAGTGAGGTTTATCTGCATTAGCTGGAGTGGATCTTGTGTGGTGGTTAGCTTAGTGACAATAAGAGTAAAACCACTTGTGCCCATTGATACTTTCTCTAACCATTTACTATAGACAAAAACGGGATATGTATTATTGGAGGCCAAGGACCGATGCCAGATTTCATGTCATAGAACATAAGGCAGTGCTTCGACACAGCACTTAATCTACGTCGTTGGTGTAGATCACCCACTTTGGCGGGTATTAATTTCATACTCATCGTATATGTGTGCGGTATGTTGATATTATGTTGTAATGCACATATACATCTAATCATATTTGACATCCATGCACTTGTAATTTAACAGTTATTATGTTTTCTCATATCTATGTTTATTTGTCCTATTCGGAAAAAAAATGTTCATTACAGTACTTTTTTATATTTGTTTCCGAGAGCGATCAAGTGAACCCATAAACCAAGGTTTATTTTTAAACACCTTTACTGATTTTTAAACTAGAAAAATACTATTGTCAGTTACAAAATACCATATTAACTTCCTTTCAATTTCTTGTAACGAGCAACTACGTAGTATTATTTAGATACAAAAAAAGTAGCTTTGAGAACTTTTGGATGTTGCTAGAGAAAGTAGAACACTTAACCACCTTGCCCATGATATATATTAAAATTAAACCTTGAACTATTCCATCGAGAAAGTGATTCTGCCGCTACATATATAACTCTGTAAATAGAGTGCCAACGAAACGGTTCACCAAAATTGCAAACACAGCTATCACCGAGGCCGTGCGAGCTTTGCCAGGCAATGCACTCCGGCGGAGGTGATGGAAAAGGGGAGGCCTGCAGCAACATGATATGGGTGCCTGATGCTAATCCCTAGTGTCGCGTGGGAGCGAGGTGACCACAACAGACCCATAATGCAGGTAAATTGTGACTTGATTCGTTCGTCATTCTTTTTGTGTTTACCTTCAGCCTAAATTTTTTTGTGTGCAATAAAGTACCTTGGCTTTATTCTTTGCTTAGCCTTGTAGATTATACATTTGTAACCAAGGTATACAAAACATGTAGAACATCTTCACAATGCGCCCTTCAACGCAGGAGGTATGTGTTAGGGCAATATACTTGTTATATTACCAGGGGGCCAAAGGCCACCATATATAGTAGATGTACAGGTGGACATATGCAGAAAGCTCCCTAACATATGGGGAAACTACAATATACAGATATATACATCTAACACCCCCCCTCAAACTCATGGTGGATCCACAACACTGAGTTTGGAGAGTAAGAAATCATGCTGCGCTCGAGTCTGTGCCTTCGTAAAGAAATCCGCCAATCTGCAAATCTGAAGGCACATAATGAACCGCAACAACATCATCATGTACCTGTGCACGTGTGTAAAAAGCATCAACACCGATATGCTTGGTCAGCTCATGCTTGACCGGATCACGTGCAATACTGATAGCACCTGTACTGTCAGATAAAAGTGGAGTGGGTGTCGTAATAGAGACCCCAAAATCTGCAAGCAACCACCGTAACCAAGTCACCTCAGCAATCAACAAAGCCATAGCCCGCAACTCAGCCTCAACACTCGAACGGGAAACTGCGACCTGTTTCTTCGTCTTTCAAGCAACAAGCGAACCACCAAGAAACACACAGTAAGCAGAAAGCGAACGACGATTCGTAGGATCACTCGCCCACGTAGCATCCGAATAGCACTGGAGCTGGAGAGAGCTGGAACGGGGAAAGAAAGGTGACGAGTGATCGTGCCACGAAGATAACGAAGAACACGGAGGAGATGACTATAGTGAACAGTGGTAGGAGATGAGACAAACTGACTCAGAATATGAACATGATAAGAAATATCAGGACGAGTGACAGCAAGATAGACAAGACTCCCAACAAGATGGCGATAACGGGTGGGATCAGGAAGAGGATCACCAGCGATAGGGACGAAGCTTAACATTAAGCTCCATAGGAGTATCGACCGTGCGCTCATCCCCAAGAACAAGCATGAGCAAGAAGATCCTGAATGTACTTTTCCCGAGAGATAGAAAAGCCATCGAAGTGGAGGAAACCTCAATGCCAAGAAAATAGCGAAGAGGACCAAGATCAGTCATAAGAAACTGATCACGAAGACGAGTCTTGACAAAGGCAATATACTCAGGATCATCACCAGTAATGATCATATCATCAACATAGAGAAGAAGAAGAGTACGTCCACGAGGAGAAGTGTGAACGAAAAGTGCTGATCATGAAGACTAGGAGAGAAACCAGCAGCAGTCACCACAGAAGCAAAGCGCTCAAACCGAGCACGAGGGGCCTGTTTGAGACCATAGAGAGAACGTCGAAGACGACAAACCATCCCATCGGGAACAGAATACCCAGGAGGAGGCTGCATGTAAACCTCCTCACTCAACTCGCCATTTAGAAAAGCATTCTGAACATCAAGCTGGGAGATAGACCAACGGTGAACAGAAGCAACAGCAAGAAGGGTACGCACAGTAGTCATATGAGCCACAGGGGCAAAAGTCTCATCATAGTCACGGCAGTGCTCCTGCTGAAAGCCACGAGCCACAAGACGCGCTTTATAGCGCTCAAGAGATCCATCAGAACGAGTCTTAATTTTATAGACCCACTTACACGTGATAGGACGAACACCAGAAGGTGGAGAAACAAGATCCCAAGTGCCGGTGCGCTCAAGCGCAGCAATCTCCTCGGCCATGGCAAGCTGCCATTCGGGATGACGCTCGGCATCCCGATAAGAAGTCTGCTCGGAAACGGCAGAGAGACCATACTGACTAGGAGAGTAACGAGCTGGAGCACGACGCTGACGGACAGGCCGTGAAGGGGGAAGGTCATCAGCAGAGGACAACTCATCAGAAGAAGCGGAAGAAGGGACAGCATCAGAAGAATCCGAAGCCGGAGAACGAGGAGTACTAGGTGGACTAGACGGAGGAGAGGACGGCGCCGAAGGGGGCACATCAGGACTAGGAGGGGGAGGAGAAGGGATAGCAGGGGGTGCATCCGGAAAAAGAAGAAAAGAGATATCATCCACCGGGTAAGTACCCGAGGTGGGACGAGGATAGAAGGGACGCGTCTCATCAAACGTGACATCACGAGAGATGCGCATCCGACGACCAACGGGATCCCAACAGTGATAGCCCTTATGCTCATCACTGTATCCGAGAAAAACACACTCAACAGACTGAGCGGTCAGCTTGGTGCGATCGCGAGGAGGGAGAAGAACATAGCAAACGCAACCAAATAAACGAAGTGTCGAGTAATCTGGAGAGCAACCGAGAAAGACGCTCGAGAGGAATGCCACCTTGAAGGGCAGCAGAAGGCTGAATGTTAATGAGGTAAGTCGACGTAGCGACAGCCTCAGCCCAGAAATGCGGCGGAAGAGAGGAAGCAATCATCATAGCACGGGTAGTCTCAAGAGTATGACGATGCTTACGCTCGGCGACACCATTTTGAGCATGGGCATCGGGACATGAGAACTGGGCAAGGGTGCCCTGCTCAGCAAGAACACCACGCGAGTGCCGGGAGATATACTCTCCCTGCGAGTCAGCACGAAACACACGAATAGGCGTGGAATACTGAGTACGAACTATGGCTGCAAAACGCTGATAAATAGAAAGCACCTCACTGCGAGAGTGCATAAGAAACAACCAGGTGTATCGCGAAAAATCATCAATAAACAAAATATAGTATCGATGACCCCAAACATCCGAATGAACTAAATCAAAAGGTCGCTGAGATACAGACGCACTAGTAGGATAGGGAAGCTGAATCTGTTTGCCTAGCCCACAACCCTGACACAAATGCAAAGACATGTCTCCTGAGACAGACCCCAGAAGACCACGATGAACTAATGACGATAAACGGGAGCCACAGAGGTGACCCAGCCGATGATGCCACTGCTCAAAAGATCCAGTGACAGAAGCAGCAATCGCAGGAGAACTGGTAGATGAAGTGGCAGTAGAAGGAACGCGAAGCCAGTCTAACTCCCAGAGCCCTGATACGTCTCCGACGTATCGATAATTTCTTATGTTCCATGCCATATTATTGATGATACCTACATGTTTTATGCACACTTTATGTCATATTCGTGCATTTTCTGGAACTAACCTATTAACAAGATGCCGAAGAGCCAGTTGCCGTTTTCTGCTGTTTTTGGTTTCAGAAATCCTAGTAACGAAATATTCTCGGAATTGGACGAAATCAAGACCCAGGGTCCTATTTTGCCACGAAGCTTCCGAAGACCGAAGAGGAGTCGAAGCGGGGCCACGAGGGGCCGCCACCATAGGCGGCGCGGCCCAGCCCTTGGCCGCGCCGACCTGTGGTGTGGGACCCCCGTGTGGCCCCCACGTTGCCCTTCCGCCTACTTAAAGCCTCCGTCGCGAAACCCCCGAGGCAAAGAACCACGATACGGAAAACCTTCCGCAGACGCCGCCGCCGCCAATCCCATCTCGGGGGATTCTCGGAGATCTCCTCCGGCACCCTGCCGGAGAGGGGATTCATCTCCCGGAGGACTCTTCACCGCCATGGTCGCCTCCGGAGTGATGAGTGAGTAGTTCACCCCTGGACTATGGGTCCATAGCAGTAGCTAGATGGTTGTCTTCTCCTCATTGTGCTTCATTGTTGGATCTTGTGAGCTGCCTAACATGATCAAGATCATCTATCCGTAATACTCTATGTTGTGTTTGTCGGGATCCGATGGATAGAGAATACCATGTTATGTTAATTATCAAGTTATTACATATGTGTTGTTTATGATCTTGCATGCTCTCCGTTATTAGTAGAGGCTCCGGCCAAGTTTTTGCTCTTAACTCCAAGAGGGAGTATTTATGCTCGATAGTGGGTTCATGCCTCGCATTGACACCTGGGACAAGTGATGGAAAGTTCTAAGGTTGTGTTGTGTTGTTGCCACTAGGGATAAAACATTGGCGCTATGTCCGAGAATGTAGTTGTCGATTACATTACGCACCATATTTAATGCAATTGTCTGTTGTTAGCAACTTAATACTAGAGGGGGTTCGGACGATAACCTGAAGGTGGACTTTTTAGGCATAGATGCAGTTGGATGGCGGTCTATGTACTTTGTCGTAATGCCCAATTAAATCTCACTGTACTTATCATGACATGTATGTGCATTGTTATGCCCTCTCTATTTGTCAATTGCCCGACTGTAATTTGTTCACCCAACATGCTTTTATCTTATGGGAGAGACACCTCTAGTGAACTATGGACCCCGGTCCATTCTTTAATACTGCAATACAAATCTGCTGCAATACTTGTTTCTATTGTTTTCTCTGCAAACAATCATCTTCCACACAATACGATTAATCCTTTGTTACAGCAAGCCGGTGAGATTGACAACCTCACTGTTTCGTTGGGGCAAAGTACTTTGGATTGTGTTGTGCAGGTTCCACGTTGGCGCCGGAATCTCTGGTGTTGCGCCGCACTACATCCCGCCGCCATCAACCTTCAACGTGCTTCTTGGCTCCTCCTGGTTCGATAAACCTTGGTTTCTTTCTCGAGGGAAAACTTGCTCGCTGTGCGCATCATACCTTCCTCTTGGGGTTCCCAACGAACGTGTGAGTTACACGCCATCAAGCTCTTTTTCCGGCGCCGTTGCCGGGGAGATCAAGACACGCCGCAAGGGGAGTCTCCACTTCTCAATCTCTTTACTTTGTTTTTGTCTTGCTTTATTTTATTTACTACTTTGTTTGCTGCACTTATATCAAAACACAAAAAAATTAGTTGCTAGCTTTACTTTATTTATTGTCTTGCACTCTATATCACAAAAAAATTAGTTACTTGCATTTACTTTACTTGATTCATCATGTTTCCTTTTAATTTTACCCCAAAAAACATACCGGTAGGACGCGGGTCTATAATTGGGAGAAACAATATAGAAGAATTTTTCACCCATATTAGTACCGTTGAAGATTTTGAAGATAGACACTTGGTAGAACTTGCTCCTACTTATGAAATTGCTGCTGCTGCTTTAGTTCGCATGTTGGAAACTAAATTTGTTAATCTCAATCCTATAATACAACACATGTTTCTTACACTTGGTGATTTGGAAGAGGGGGAAAAAAGATTTTGTTTTAGAAACCCTTCTTAGAGAATTTGGTGGTCTAGCAAGAGAGGCTAGAAAGGTCTTCGCTAAATTTAATATGCTTGGTTCTCATACTAATTTTGTTAGTCTCCTTGAAAAATGAACATGGATAGGATAAGGTATACTGATAATGCTAATGATGGTGGGGAAATCAAAGCACCAATACCATGTAAACTCCTAGCTATGAATGATGCACTAGAAAATAACTATGCTTGACTTGTTCCTGAAAATTTGTTCGATGAGAGTAACAAGCCCAAGACTAATGAGAAGGGAGACGCTGAAACTTATGTATCCAATATACTATGCATGGTTGAGAAAACTCCAAACCCCGCTGTAGATGCACCACCCTTTGATAATACTTGATACACACTTTCTGCGCCTAGCTGAAAGGCGTTAAAGAAAAGCGCTTATGGGAGACAACCCATGTTTTTAGTACAGTATTTTTGTTTTATATTTGAGTCTTGGAAGTTGTTTACTACTGTAGCAACCTCTTCTTATCTTAGTTTTGAGTTTTGTTGTGCCAAGTAAAGTCTTTGATAGTAAAGTAAGTACTAGATTTGGATTATCGCGCAGTTCAGCATTTCTTTGCTGTCACGAATCTGGGTCTACCTACCTGTAGGTAGCTCAGAAAATTAAGCCAATTTACTTGCATGATCCTCAGATATGTACGCAACTTTCATTAAATATGGGCATTTTCATTTGAGCAAGTCTGGTGCCCTAATAAAATCCATCTTTACGGACTGTTCTGTTTTGACAGATTCTGCCTTTTTTATTTCGCATTGCCTCTTTTGCTATGTTGGATGAATTTCTTTGATCCATTAATGTCCAGTAGCTTTATGCAATGTCCAGAAGTCTTAAGAATGATTGTGTCACCTCTGAACATGTTAATTTTTATTGTGCACTAACCCTCTAATGAGTTTTTTCGAGTTTGGTGTGGAGGAAGTTTTCAAGGATCAAGAGAGGAGTATGATGCAATATGATCAAGGAGAGTGAAAGCTCTAAGCTTGGGGATGCCCAGTGGTTCACCCCTGCATATTCTAAGAAGACTCAAGCGTCTAAGCTTGGGGATGCCCAAGGCATCCCCTTCTTCATCGACAACATTATCGGGTTCCTCCCCGAAACTATATTTTTATTCCGTCACATCTTATGCACTTTGCTTGGAGCGTCGGTTTGTTTTTGTTTTTTGTTTTGTTTGAATAAAATGGATCCTAGCATTCACTTTGTGGGAGAGAGACACGCTCCGCTGTAGCATATGGACAAGTATGTCCTTAGGCTCTACTCATAGTATTCATGGCGAAGTTTCTTCTTCGTTAAATTGTTATATGGTTGGAATTGGAAAATACTACATGTAGTAACTCTAAAATGTCTTGGATAATTTGATACTTGGCAATTGTTGTGCTCATGTTTAAGCTCTTGCATCATATACTTTGCACCCATTAATGAAGAAACACTTAGAGCTTGCTAATTTGGTTTGCATATTTGGTTTCTCTAGAGTCTAGATAACATCTAGTATTGAGTTTTGAACAACAAGGAAGACGGTGTAGAGTCTTATAATGTTTACAATATGTCTTTTATGTGAGTTTTGCTGCACCGTTCATCCTTGTGTTTGTTTCAAATAACCTTGCTTGCCTAAACCTTGTATCGAGAGGGAATACTTCTCATGCATCCAAAATACTTGAGCCAACCACTATGCCATTTGTGTCCACCATACCTACCTACTACATGGTATTTATCCGCCATTCCAAAGTAAATTGCTTGAGTGCTACCTTTAAAATTCCATCATTCACCTTTGCAATATATAGCTCATGGGACAAATAGCTTAAAAACTATTGTGGTATTGAATATGTACTTATGCACTTTATCTCTTATTAAGTTGCTTGTTGTGCGATAACCATGTTTTCTGGGACGCCATCAACTATTCTTTGTTGAATATCATGTGAGTTGCTATGCATGTCCGTCTTGTCTGAAGTAAGAGAGATCTACCACCTTTATGGTTGGAGCATACATATTGTTAGAGAAGAACATTGGGCCGCTAACTAAAGCCATGAATCATGGTGGAAGTTTCAGTTTTGGACATATATCCTCAATCTCATATGAGAATAATAATTGTTGCCACATGCTTATGCATTAAAGAGGAGTCCATTATCTGTTGTCCATGTTGTCCCGGTATGGATGTCTAAGTTGAGAATAATCAAAAGCGAGAAATCCAAAATGCGAGCTTTCTCCTTAGACCTTTGTACAAAGCGGCATGGAGGTACCCCATTGTGACACTTGGTTAAAACATGTGCATTGCAAAGATCCGGTAGTCCAAGTTAATTAGGACAAGGTGCGGGCACTATTAGTATACTATGCATGAGGCTTGCAACTTGTAAGATATAATTTACATAACTCATATGCTTTATTACTACCGTTGACAAAATTGTTTCATGTTTTCAAAATAAAAGCTCTAGCACAAATATAGCAATCGATGCTTTCCTCTTTGAAGGACCATTCTTTTACTTTTATGTTGAGTCAGCTTCACCTATCTCTCCCCATCTCAAGAAGCAAACACTTGTGTGAACTCGTGCATTGATTCCTACATACTTGCATATTGCACTTGTTATATTACTCTATGTTGACAATTATCCATGAGATATATATGTTATAAGTTGAAAGCAACCGCTGAAACTTAATCTTCCTTTGTGTTGCTTCAATACCTTTACTTTGATTTATTGCTTTATGAGTTAACTCTTATGCAAGACTTATTGATGCTTGTCTTGAAGTGCTATTCATGAAAAGTCTTTGCTTTATGATTCACTTGTTTACTCATGTCATTACCATTGTTTTGATCGCTGCATTCATTACATATGTTTACAAATAGTATGATCAAGGTTATGATGGCATGTCACTTCAGAAATTATCTTTGTTATCGTTTTACCCGCTCGGGACGAGCAGTAACTAAGCTTGGGGATGCTGATACGTCTCCGACGTATCGATAATTTCTTATGTTCCATGCCATATTATTGATGATACCTACATGTTTTATGCACACTTTATGTCATATTCGTGCATTTTCTCGGAACTAACCTATTAACAAGATGCCGAAGAGCCAGCTTGTCGTTTTCTCGCTGTTTTTGGTTTCAGAAATCCTAGTAACGAAATATTCTCGGAATTGGACGAAATCAAGACCCAGTGGTCCTATTTTGCCACGAAGCTTCCGAAGACCGAAGAGGAGTCGAAGCGGGGCCACGAGGGGCCGCCACCATAGGGCGGCGCGGCCCAGCCCTTGGCCGCGCCGACCTGTGGTGTGGGACCCCCGTGTGGCCCCCCACGTTGCCCTTCCGCCTACTTAAAGCCTCCGTCGCGAAACCCCTGAGGCAAAGAACCACGATACGGAAAACCTTCCAGAGACGCCGCCGCCGCCAATCCCATCTCGGGGGATTCTGGAGATCTCCTCCGGCACCTCGCCGAGAGGGGATTCATCTCCCGAGGACTCTTCACCGCCATGGTCGCCTCCGGAGTGATGAGTGAGTAGTTCACCCCTGGACTATGGGTCCATAGCAGTAGCTAGATGGTTGTCTTCTCCTCATTGTGCTTCATTGTTGGATCTTGTGAGCTGCCTAACATGATCAAGATCATCTATCCGTAATACTCTATGTTGTGTTTGTCGGGATCCGATGGATAGAGAATACCATGTTATGTTAATTATCAAGTTATTACATATGTGTTGTTTATGATCTTGCATGCTCTCCGTTATTAGTAGAGGCTCGGCCAAGTTTTTGCTCTTAACTCCAAGAGGGAGTATTTATGCTCGATAGTGGGTTCATGCCCGCATTGACACGTGGGACAAGTGACAGAAAGTTCTAAGGTTGTGTTGTGCCGTTGCCACTAGGGATAAAACATTGGCGCTATGTCCGAGGATGTAGTTGTCGATTACATTACGCACCATACTTAATGCAATTGTCTCGTTGTTAGCAACTTAATACCGGAGGGGGTTCGGACGATAACCCGAAGGTGGACTTTTTAGGCATATATGCAGCTTGGATGGCGGTCTATGTACTTTGTCGTAATGCCCAATTAAATCTCACTGTACTTATTATGACATGTATGTGCATTGTTATGCCCTCTCTATTTGTCAATTGCCCGACTGTAATTTGTTCACCCAACATGCTTTTATCTTATGGGAGAGACACCTCTAGTGAACTGTGTGACATAGGCATCCCTAATGGGCCTGCCGAAGATAGTACCCGGGGTTTATTGAAGGCCCAATACTCGAAGAATAAGAAGATTCGGGAGCCCAAAATATATTAAGGAAAGTTAGAGTTGTAATAGGAAGTGCTATTTGTAATCTGGCGGGATGAGTTAGAAACCGTCCCGACTCTGTAACTTGTACAAAACGAAACCCTCGGCTCCGCCTCCTATATAAAGGGGGAGTCGAGGGACGAAAAGATCATCGAATCATTGTTTACAAACCCTAGTTTTCATAATCGTCGAGTACTTTTCGGCTGAAACCTTCGAGATCTACTTGCCCTCTACTTCCAACTAAACCCTAGCCTACAATCCATAGGCATTGACAAGTTGATACCTTGTCAATTGGCGCCCGTCCGTGGGGACTAGAGGCGTAAGGATCTGATCTCGATGGCACGTTCAAGATCTTCGACATCATCAACCGCAAGCAACGCAATGGATCGAGGTAAACAGTATCGCCGCTCGGTCCCGTCGATTTTGTTCCTCACCCACCCTCCCGTTTGGATGCATATGCGCA
>NC_061511.1:191446400-191595167 GCF_022539505.1 Lolium rigidum | reverse complement strand
TGGAAATCCCATTGGTGCTTATTCCGGCCATCAGAACACTCGTTCTCAATGATCATATTATGCATGATCACGCAACAGGTCATCACCTCATGCATGGTCCTTAGTGATCATGTTCTTGCCGGGTGACGGACAATTTCCCACCGAGCTTGGAGCACACCAAATCCCTGTTCCACGTCTTTCTTGCAAGCCTCTTGCATGTTGGCAAACCTCTTCGTCTTTTCCGTGTTTGGATTATGGAAAGTCTTCACCAGTGTATCCCAGTTAGGATAGATGCCATCAGCAAGGTAATATGACTTGTTTCATTTCCATTGATCTCGTAGCTCACCCGGTGAACTTTGCCTTGCATAAGCCTGTTCAAAACCGGAGATCAATGCAACACATTGATGTCATTGTTGGAACCGGCCATGCCAAAGAATGAATGCCAAATCCATAAATATTGAGATATCAACGCTTCAAGAACAATAGTGCATCCCTCCGCATGGCCGCTGTACTGACCCTACCATTCAAATAGACAGTTCTTCCACTCCCAGTGCATGCAATCTATGTTGCCGATCATTTCTGGGAACCCTCTAAGCTTGTTGATAGACAACAACCGCCTTGTATCTTCAACTGTTGGCTCCCTACAGTAATGTTCTCCGAACACGACAATCACAACTCGGCAAAACATGTACATGGACTCAACCCGCAGGTGCTCTCACCCATTCGAAGATACTCGTCGCAATAATCAACAGCCATTCCATAGGATAGCACGCGAATAGCTCCCGAACACTTTTGGTACGAGGTGAAACCTAGTGCACCTGTTGCATCGAGCCTGCATTGGAAGTAGGGGTCATAGTCTCTGATTCCCTGTAGAATGATCATGAACGGGTACCTTGACATCTTGTACCAGCACCGGAACATTTTTTCCTGGAACACTGGATAGGTGCGGTCGAAGTACTCCTTGTGGAGCCGGAGGTGCCCTTCCACTCTGTTGCGCAGCAGGTTTTTTCACTGGCCCTTCACAGAGCCCCAGTGCACCGTCATCTGGCTGGCATTGTGCTCGTGGAGGATGGAGGCCGTGGCAGTGGCCATGGTCTATGTCCTCTGATCGGACTTTCGTCGGAAGAGGAGTCATCATTGACCTCAGCGCGGAACTTCTCCAGCATCTTCCACATGTCTATATGCGTGGGTAGCAACTGTGGACCAATGGACGCCCACAAAAACGCCCAAAAGATGAGTAAATGTACCGGCGCAACTGAGCGAACAGGTTGTGGGCGGCGAGGCCGGGCGGCACAACCGGCTGATATTTGGCCCCCAAACAGTGGCGGAGCATGAACAAAATACAAGAGGGGGCGAATTTGATTTACAAATTCTTCTTGTCTTTGATTTACAAATTCCACCAATGTTGGAGCATCAGGAGCAGATGTATCTACAGTAACTTTTTCGTCTCGTTTTCTTTTAAAAGATGATTGCATCTTCTGTTGTTTCCCCATTGCTACACATAAATAATAATTTTTTTATTGAATCAGTGTAATAGAAATCCACTAAATTACTGCTAATAGTTCTGGAATAATAAATTTCCATCGTGCATATGTATGTATCTGTAGGCAGCATTACTGTCTGTAGGTGAAATAAGCAATATGATGTGTACTGGATCTCGCTTAACAAAAATCTTAGACAGACATTACTTCTGAACAACACTAACATAGTAACATGGATTCAGAAATACTCAAATTTTAGAACTAAAAACAATTCATACTGAAATATTCAGAATTCAGAAATAAGGCACTGCATTTCGTACTGAAATTGGGGATCAATTACCTTAACTTGTGCGAACTGGCTCGTCGTTTGGGTGATGTCCGGTGGAGAAGACAGGGCCGGTCGCCGGTGGCAGTGGGGCGGTGCCGCGCCGGGTGGAGCAGTAAGACGCAGAGAAGGGGATCATAGAGGACGATCGAGGGGAGAAGAACGGAGTTGAGGAGGAGGATCGGGGGGCGAGGACGGAGGCGAATCGAACTGGAGTACTGGAGCTGTGGAGCAGGACCAGAGGACCTAGCGATCTGCCGCCATGGAGGACAGGAGGTGACGAGGTGCAAGCAACGAAAAAAATAGCACGCTATTTCGGCGTTATAGCGGCGCTATAGCGTATTTGGAGAGTGAACGCTACGCTATTCACATTTGGCTCGCTATGGCGCTAATCACGCTATTAGCGGCGCTATGGGCGCTATTTTTCGTAGCGTTATAGCGGCGCTATTTTTATAGCGTTGTAGTGGTGCTATTTTCTACAAGAAAATGGAGCAGCCGACTAGCTATGTTGGATCTTTTGATCCACGAGCTTCCAAATCCTCATTCTAAACGTAGTCATTCAACCCGTTGGAAACCACAAAAGCACATCAACAATTTCCACTCATCCTCATACGACGCATACATGTTGAAGAAGAAGAATCAACAACACAACGAGTAAGATCTACTGATGCAATCTGCCTAAGAAAAAAAACTTGGTTCTAATTTTTCATTATGATGAGCTGCAATATGCGGTTCTTCTTCTGAATCAGATGATGAATGAATGCATTATTCATCTAGTTCATCTCATTTTGATTAATTACTACTTCTGCTATGTAGTTGGCTCTTTAATTGTTTGCATGTTGGCAGGTTAATTAGTTATCTACTTGTCCACTTATCTACTTGTTGGACTGAGAAATCTTTATCTTTCAGTGCGACCATGACTTTGTAATTTAATTTGTTGATCATTGTGATGTGGATAATTTTTGAGCTGCTGAAATCCTTAGTATATATACTATTTTTTTTTGTCAAACGCTATTTTGTAATGCCAGAGTGGTACCTATTTTTGTAAAATAGCGCGCTATTAGCACGTTATAATCTTCATAGCGTATTTTGGAATGCCACGCTATTTTGTTTAGCGCGCTATTTTTTCCTTGGGGTGCAAGCGACACAGCCGTGCGCTGATTGGTTGGTCCTGTGTGTGGTCGAATTGGCGCTCTGTTCTCTTGGGCTGGGCCAGAGTGCTGAGACTAATACGTAGTAATTTTTTTTGCAGTTTCGGAAGGGGGGGTCGCAGCCCAGTATCGTCTCCACTACGCTCCGCCAATGCCCCCAAACACGCGAGAGGTGCAGCCAAGAACCTACCCAACGCAGATCATGTTCTCTGACGCGGCGAGGCGCGAGCAGACGGCGTGTACTGCGGCGGTTCGGCGGCGTCGCCAGGAGGAGGGTTCTGGCGACATTTTTGACCTTGCGGACGCCCCGTTGGAGCGTTGGTGTGTTGGCAGGTCGCCGAGGTCGGTCGTACGTGGCAATAGACGCCGCTGGATCTACAGGAGAAGAAGAGTAACTCGCTACGAGACAGCGCGTCCAGTGCTCGCAGCTTGCAGCGAGGTCCCAATCCCGAGCCTAGCTAACTCTAACCGTAGCATGTACTGTGTGTACGTAGGAGGTTAATTCATTTCGCTGCATTGCATTGCATTGATCGTGTGATATAGATCGATGTTGTCCGGCCGGTGGTTGCACTCCGAGTTCAGCACTGGAATATTCCTAGGCAAATTAATTAGGGATTTCTATTTTCCGTGCACTCGGAGTCCTTGGTTATCTACTGGTTTTCACAACTTTCCTTAGTTTTATGACTTCGGTTGTCTATAACCTGTCCTAGGAACAGAGCTCGGACGGAAGGAATCCCGTTTAGTTGACGTTGGTTGGTGCTTGGCAAGTGGGAGCCAGCTGTTGGTGCCCCGCGATGGACACGTCTCCACTTATCCGGATCATCGTGGGACCCACAACTTGTCCACGTGAGAGCGCTCGGGACCCCACGACTTACCCGGGTGACCAGTTGCAAAATGGGAGCCCGAGCTAGCCCCGCGCCCATGCTCGTGCCATTGCTTCCCCTTTCTTTCTCCGCGCCCCATTGTTCTTCTTCTCCGCCGGCGGCAGCCCTTCTCCGGCACGCGGGTGATGTCTAGTTTCTCTTCGACCTCCCGTTCTTCATGGCCGCAGTATGGACCCGTGCCTTTGACAAGATGCCCCGACCGCCCACGCCGAGGAGCCTGCGAAGCGGTCGATCCGTAAGACGGACGAGAACGGCAACCGTGGACGTGAGTTCGTTGCATGCGAGAGCTTGCCATATAGAGAGGGGGATAAGGTTAGATCTCGCTCCAATTTCTCTGTTTTCTCTCGATTTTCTTGTTATTCCCTCGAATTTGGGATTTAGGGTTCACGTTGTTGTTTTCGGATCTTGAAGAAATGCGGGCATTTCGAGTGGATCGATGTGTACGTTCGGAGGCTTCGGTTGCGGGAATCAATTGGCGCTATTGGGGGCGCAATTTGGGAGGGGGGGACTTGTCTGTAGAGAATGCGGCGGAGAGAGGAGCCGTTCCGATTAGGGACCTTCCGATTATGCCTAATGCTCCCAATGCGGAACTGGTGGAAGTGAAGGGAGAGCTGAAGAAAATGAACAAGCGATTAAGGCAGTCGATCGAGTTGAAGAAGCAAGCTAATCGATGGCTGGTTGTTTTTTTTGTTGTATAATTACGATCGGATTCTTATCATTGCTCACCGAGCGCTAGAAGTTGTTACAAGGGATACCTAGTTACAAATCCATTATTCGAGTTGGGATGTACTTGTAGTTGTTTTCAAAGTTAGTGTGTGCATTCACCGAAATTACCAAACTATATTCCCTAAAAGAAAAGGACAGCTAAAGATAGTTGATAATTGTTAGAGGGGTGACAAATAATGCAATCGCCGAAATTCGCAAAAATGTATGCCTCATGTTTATAACAAATTTATACCACTTTTAGGCCGTTTCAAAATACCAATACTATATCCCAAACTATATTCCCTAAAAGAAAAGGACAGCTCAAGATAGTTGATAATTGTTAGAGGGGTGACAAATAATGCAATCCCCGAAATCCGCAAATATGTATGCCTCATGTTTATACCAAAATTATACCACTTTTAGGCCTTTCCAAAATACCAATACCATATCCCAAACTATATTCCCTAAAAGAAAAGGACAGCTAAAGATAGTTGATAATTGTTAGAGGGGTGACAAATAATGCAATCGCCGAAATCCGCAAAAATGTATGCCTCATGTTTATACCAAAATTATACCACTTTTAGGCCTTTCCAAAATACCAATACCATATCCCAAACTATATTCCCTAAAAGAAAAGGACAACTAAAGATAGTTGATAATTGTTAGAGGGGTGACAAATAATGCAATCGCCGAAATCTGCAAAAATGTATGCCTCATGTTTATAACAAAATTATACCACTTTTAGGCCGTTTCAAAATACCAATACTATATCCCAAACTATATTCCCTAAAAGAAAAGGACAGCTCAAGATAGTTGATAATTGTTAGAGGGCTGACAAATAATGCAATCACCGAAATCCGCAAATATGTATGCCTCATGTTTATACCAATACTATATATTAAGTGGCAAACTCGTCATTGCATTCTCCACCGACAGAGAGAGAGAGAGAGATGGGTGGCCACGAAGAGAGAGAGAGAGAGAGAGAGAGAGGTTGCCACGAAGAGACGGATAGGGGTATACTGCCCGTTAGATCAGTGGATCAACGGTTCGTGGAGTCGATCCGTGTGACAACGGCTCAACCAATCGGGATAAGTTTGGGCTTCTCGGAGCATTTGTGACAGTACTTGAGGGCAAAGCTGAGTAGTACTAAGAATCCAAGGGCACATAAATAGTAAATAGACTAAGGGATTCAAACAAAAGAATTACAAAATGAAAAATGTGTGTTTTGTACAATATAATTCATATTGGGCTACATCAAATTATTTGCAATTCAAATATACATGAGTGTGACAATTATGGCATCATTTAGACAAACTATGTTTTGGGAAAGATGTTTTGCAAAGGGGTTTGGGTGGAAAACCATGCATCTTCATAGCTACACTAGTGATTCGAGAAGTGGCAATTTGTGGTAAAACTTGATTTATATATGTTTGTTAAGGTTTTCTAGGTGGCAGGTTGCGTAGGAAGACTCCATGAGTAGTTGCCACTATGTTTTTATTTTTTTGGATTTTTTTGCGCATGAAATGACTCAATTAGCTATGTTAATCTCATTTGTTGACTCTCTGTTGACCAGCTACTTGAGGGTAAAACTGAGTATATTGCACTTGCCGGTCTAAGTCCTCGAGGGGAAAACTGAGTACAGATAAAATTTTTGTATAAGGCCTGAGGTTATAACTGAGTACACCAAACGTCCCAGGGTTAGACTTGGGTAGCGGTGCACGCTGCAGCCGTGCATAGAGGACGCGTGTTGCCGTGCATAGCGGACGCGTGTTGCGGTACACGCCACCTTCGTCTTTATAGAGCCCCTCTTTCTCTCCCTCGACGCACGTTCTCACTGGCTCACTGCAACCGCCTCTCCTGTCCCATCATCTTCTCCACAACCGAAGAAAAACCCCGAAGAAAACCGCCGGCGATGGAGAAGAATGAGATGCCCATTGTCGGCACATCAGCCGCCGCCCCCGTCCGGGCCCCTGTCGGCTGCTTCCATCGTAGCAGCCGGCGCATCGGCCGCCGCCCCCGTCCGGGCCCCCGTCGGCTGCTTCCAACGTAGCAGCCGGCGCATCGGCCGCCGCCCCGTCCGGAGCCCCCGTCGCTGCTTCCAACATAGCAGCCGGCGCATCGGCCGCCGCCCCCGTCCGGGCCCCCGTCGGCTGCTTCCAACGTAGCAGCCGGCGCATCGGCCGCCGCCACCGTCCGAGTCCCCCGTCGATTGGGACCCGTACGAACCAGTGCAGTACGACGCGCCGGAGAACCCCTACGACACCACCATCGTCGACAACGAGCCGGAGGTAACCCTTTGTTCCCTAGTTCTTATCTCATTTCAATCATTTTGTGTTAGATCTACCGTTATTACGGTTCGTCTGTTCCTAGTTCAATCCTTTTTTGTTAGATCTTGCGTTATTACTGTTCGTCTGTTCCTAGTTCGATCCTTTTGTGTTAGATCTTGCGTTATTAGTGTTTGTGATTTGCTTTTGTTTAAGATTTGTGCCGATGATGATGAATATTTGGGCATAAATTGATTCGAGGTTTGGTCGGTAAACAATTGGTGTGTACAAATTTGTTGTGCATGATCTTTGGTTTGCTGACTCAAATCCTGGATATAAGTGTGTCCAATGTAACCGAGGCTACCTCTTTTTTCGAGCCCATATTATCATGCATGATTTTTTGTTCACTCTCTGTTCCATCATCGTTGCAATTGACTCCGTGTTTTTTGCACGATCTTTGGTGCTACGTGACGGGTGCGAGAGCAGCGACGTCGACGAGCGACGACGAGTCCTTCCACACCAAGACTCGTCACGTCCTCGGGAGGCTGCAGTCCGGCCATTACGATGGCCCTTTTGCTCGAGGCATTTACAAGTACCCCTTACGCAACAGAAGCTCCGCGCCACCGACTTCAACTCCCCGGTGAACCATGCTGAATCCATTGGCGGATGTGGCGCTAGAGTTGGAAGGACCGTGAACGTGCATGCGTACATGGCAAAACACAAAGCACTTGGGATTCACTCGCGCAACCTCCAAGCGAGTCACACGCGCTACCCGGAGGCGTTGAACGTGCCTACTCTGCACTCTCGTATGTGATTGCTCTATCCGTAGAGCAGCTTAATTTCATGTAAATTGTAGCTTATGTTGGATCTATCGGTACTACTTTTGGATCTGTCCTGAATATATCTATGCTATGTTGGTTGTTGTATGCGGCTTATCCTATATTTTTCTCCGGATTTGTGCCCTAGATTTCCTACCTGATTGGGTAAAAACGAAGGCATAAAGAAATGAATGGCGTTAAAAAACGGAAGGAGAAGCTGCTCTAGATTTGCTACCAATTTGGGCTATCAAATATGAATGAGATCGAGCGATAGAGAGGAAAAAGGTACATTGAAAACTGCTAATCTGGGCGAAAGAGACAGAAACCACTCGTGCCCCATCCCGGACCCACACGGCTCCACACGCTACGGCCCCACACGCTACGGCCACACAAACACGGCCTCGTCCTGTCCCACGCGGTCCCACACGACGCGACCCCACAAACGACACGACCCCACTCGTCGGCACGGAACGGTCAACTTAGCGGATTCCTTCCGTCCGAGCTCCTTCCGCGGTTCGGACAAGGGCTTGGGGAAAGCTGAGGAAAAACTAAGGAGCTGGGGAAAACTGAGTACAACTAAGGACCCGAGGGCACGAAAATAGAAATCCCTTGAATAAATGCCTTGGTTTAAAACCTCGCATTTTACAAATAAGTGAATAGCCACCGAAAACACTCGGGGGCTAGACAAATATAGAAATATGATGTTTGCTTCACAATATAATCACAATCATGATTTACAAGGAAGAATTATCTACCAAAGGAAAATAATTAGTCATGATTCAATATATCATCAAGGGTAATCCTGTTTTCTTCAGGAGCAGCGCCAAGAAAATCAGCATAAGGTCTTCAATCATTTCTTCAGCTATAGGCGAAACCTTCGTGTTAATACGATCGACACCAACTCTTCGGCGCCGTACCTTCTCGTGAACTTTCGCAACAACTTGGGTCAGGTCAAGCTTTGAGTGGCAGATCTGAAGCATGATAAGGGCAAATGCGGCGCCGGCTACCGGTTGAGCTTTGACAAAGTCATGGATCCTGTGGGCATCCTTAAATTTCTCCATTAACTCGGGAAGAGTTTTTGGTTGAACGTTCCGAGGAAACATGGAGTTATAAACCATAGACAGGGTCTTGGTACGAAGTCAAGGAAGTCGCGAGTTTGAGAGGCGCGATCACGAAATCTGACAATCTGGCGGGTCCTCTCTGGGGTAGCCCAAAACAGAGAACCATGATCAAGGGAAAGGTTAACAAGGAGGTTTGTCCTAGTATTTACCCTCTCCTCTTCGGCAACAGCATCAGTGAAGGAACCTATTAACACAAAGGAGCAGAAAATTTTAAGAGACATATCATGAAGGCGGAAGATATTGAGGATGGAACAAGCATACCCGACATATCTGCACTGGCTTCATTCATTAACTCGAGCATGAAATTTTCTCGAGTAGTCGCCTTTTCAGCCTCGGAAGCAGCAATTTCCCTAGCAGCCACGGCCTCGCGAGCTTGCTGAAGTGCAATTTTTCGGCTTCAGATGACTTACGAGACTTTTCCAACATCACAAGTGTTTGCTTCTTCGCATACTGAAGTTGCTGCCGAAGTTCATCCAATTCTTGCGGCAAGGAATCTTCGACAGGGGTAGTATCAGCAAGAGCTCTCCTTGAGCGAGAAGAAGAAGGCGAAATATTGGGAGGAGCGAAAGATGGAGTATAGTTATCAAATACCAACTGAAATTTAATAAAACAAGACAATATCAATCAACAAGCAAAGATAGAGTTTTCATTAATCTTTCGGGATAATTACAAAGACCTTACAGTGGAGCTAAAGAAGTACGTATCGCCAAATAACAACTTTGGCGACAAGAGCAAAAGAAACGAGAGAAAGAAAAAACAAGGAGGCATGCAACTAGACCTCCGGCCTCGATGAGCTAGGAGTCGAAGCCGGCTTGATCCCGAGATATGCCAAGATTTTCTTCGTGTTGGGCTTGGCTGCCTTAATCAGCGACCTCCATCTCGATTGCTCTATTTGATCGGTGTCGCCAACTTTCATCCAATCAATAGTCTGTTGGCTGTCAGCAACCAGGGCAACAGTGTTTTCGACAGCAATCTTCATGTTTTCCTGACGCATCTTCAGTCCAAGGTCTTCTGATGAGTTGAAGCTCTTGGCAAGGGCAAGGAAAGTCGGGGGCTCCTCTTTCTTCGGGAAGAAGTAGGGGAACAGCGTCGACAATCCTGCACTAGCATTTGCCACGCCTTCACGAATTTCGGACTCATGAAGCTCCAGATAAGAAAGTGCGTCAAGGAGAGGGTCATTGTCGGGATTCTCCAGATCAAAATCTTGGTTTGTTTGGGCTGCCACGGGAAACAAAACATTAATCCAAAACAAGAAACAGGAAGTCCACTAAAAAATAGAAGGGATCGATAATATTACTCAAAGTACGTCGACTTTGTGACTTCAGACGCTTGAGGATCCCCTGTTCACGAGCAGCTTGTGCAGCTTTATGCTCGTTTAAAGCAGATTCAGCATCCTTAAGTCTTTTTGCAGTTCCTCGACACTAGCAGCTTTTGCTCTGGCTTTATCAGCCTCGGCTTTAGCTTCGCTAGCAACAAGTTCGGCTTTCTTGCGAGCCGCCTCACTTTGCTCCAGTTTTTGAGCAAGTGTGTCGGCACGTTTATTGGCCTCTGCAAGTTTCTCTGTCGAGATAAAAAAAAAGGAGGAAAGATCAAAAATTGCGACAAATAACAGGAGCAAAAAGTCAGAAAGAACGGCAAATATAAAGGGAAGCGTGCCGACAAGAAAAATTAAAAAGAAGATTGGCGACAGGAGAAGTTATTTGAATACTTCGGGAGCCTTTGGTCACATACAAGTTTTTGCCCAAATGCTGGGGGGCTACTTCGATAAAAGTAAAATTTCGAGTATGGCAATATAGAAATTGTGGGAGCCTACAACCAAGCACAAGTTCTTGGCTGTAGCCTCGGGGGCTACTCCCATCGGGAGCGCTGTTCGCGCACCCGAGAGATGAAAAGAAGATTATATCGGGAGATAATGACAATATAGCGACAAGGTGGACTAAAATGTTGAGCCTACAACCAAGCACAAGTTCTTGGCTGTAGCCTCGGGGCTACTCCCATCGGGAACGCTGTTCGCGTGCCCGATGAAATTAAAAAAGAAAAAAGATAGAACAACAAGAGAGTATATTTCGAGTTATAATTAACTCTACATATACTCCCATCGGGAGAGCAATATAAGTCATATTTGACTCGATAAAATGTGCCATTCCAACAGCCGGAAAAGCACTCGACAATATATTCTCAGAACGCCAAAGTTGCGATCAATTTCTGAATGCCGCAAATTTGCGAAGGTAAGACCCGAGATCCGTTCTGCTGGGCGTGGCATCGCCGAAGACTGCGCTCTGCTACTTTTATCCGTATCAACAGATACGAAGAAAAATCCTAACGGACGCGTTAGGTACTCAATAAATTTGATCGGGACTCGACGGAATGGTAAGACCTTAAGCGGCACCTGTCGAAGTTTGCACCGAGTATCCCGAGATCATGTCCAGGGACGTGATCTTGAAGTAGGTTTTTGCGGATTGCCACTAGAGCAGTTAACTAGTACCTGATCCGTCAGATGAACTAGCCCCAATTACCATTATCCCTGTACAATATAGAATTTTATATGAAGAAATATAAAAAAGTTAAAGTTCTCGAATAAAAATAAACAGTGGAGATTTTCCCTGACTCTATGATTCAAGCAAAATCTCGGGGGCTACTGACATAGGCATCCCTAATGGGCCTGCCGAAGATAGTACCCGGGGTTTATTGAAGGCCCAATACTCGAAGAATAAGAAGATTCGGGAGCCCAAGATATATTAAGGAAAGTTAGAGTTGTAATAGGAAGTGCTATTTGTAATCTGGCGGGATGAGTTAGAAACCGTCCCGGACTGCGTAACTTGTACAAAACGAAACCCTCGGCTCCGCCTCCTATATAAAGGGGGAGTCGAGGGACGAAAAGATCATCGAATCATTGTTTACAAACCCTAGTTTTCATATTCGTCGAGTACTTTTCGGCTGAAACCTTCGAGATCTACTTGCCCTCTACTTCCAACTAAACCCTAGCCTACAATCCATAGGCATTGACAAGTTGATACCTTGTCACTGTGGACCCCGGTCCATTCTTTAATACTGAAATACAAATCTGCTGCAATACTTGTTTCTACTGTTTTCTCTGCAAACAATCATCTTCCACACAATACGATTAATCCTTTGTTACAGCAAGCCGGTGAGATTGACAACCTCATTGTTTCGTTGGGGCAAAGTACTTTGGATTGTGTTGTGCAGGTTCCACGTTGGCGCCGGAATCCACGGTGTTGCGCCGCACTACATCCCGCCGCCATCAACCTTCAACGTGCTTCTTGGCTCCTCCTGGTTCGATAAACCTTGGTTTCTTTCTGAGGGAAAACTTGCTGCTGTGCGCATCATACCTTCCTCTTGGGGTTCCCAACGAACGTGTGAGTTACACGCCATCAAGCCCCGGGGACTCAAGGCTACGAGGGCCAGGATCCAACCAGGGCCTGTGTACGGCGGTCCTGAATAGCACAAGAATCAGCATCAAGAATGACGCGACAACCAGAATCAGTAAGCTGACTAGCGGAAAACAGGTTCATCTTAAGACTAGCAACATGAGAAACATCAGGAACAAAGAAAGAGGTAGTAGAAAGGGTGCCTCGACTGGAAACGAGGAGAGAGGTACCATCGGCCAGTGATAACACGAACAGGCGAAACAAGAGAGCGAAGAGCAGAGAGAATAGAAGACGCAGAGGTCATATGAAAAGAAGCTCCAGAATCCAGATACCACGGGGATGACGTACCTGACTGTGTGGAAGGTGGTGGTCGCGCGGTGCCAGAAGAGCCAGGCACAGAACCAGCAGCATCCGTCGAGGAAGAGCTGTGCACGGCGAGCGAGACCACGAAGACCACGGATAATGTCCCGATCCGATAGCGCAACAGCGAGAAGATCCTGAAGAACCAGCCGACGACGAGTATGATGCGGCGGGCGTAAGCTGGGATCCCTGCGCCGACCAAGAAGAGATAGTGTGGCCGGGCACCGCCACGGTAGGTGCAAGGATGTGACGTCGAACCACGAGGCTGCGGGGCCGACGGCTGACCACAGGAATGGAGGAGTAGGAAGTATCGGGCGTGCCGGAGAGCCGCAACGAGGCCGGTGGCATAGGAGGTCCACGAGCGAGACGGTACGGGAGGGCCACGAGCAGCAAGAACGAGAGGGAACCTCAAGAAGACCAGCACCACGAAGACGAGTCTCCTCAACACGAAGCTCAGCAAGTACCTCAGAGAGCGGAGCACGACCACGGGCAAGCAGCTGGGCCCGGCGCGGCTCAAACTCCTTACGGAGCCGCGACAAGAACTCAAAAACGCGCTGAAACTCCAGATCCGCGCGCACAGTCAGATAGACGGGGACAGGTGGCACACACGGCTATACGGAGAGAATCAAGGCGACGCCAAATAGCGGCACTGCGAGTGTAGAACTCATCAATAGTAGAATCACCCTGTCTGAAGGGCATGCTCTGGCGGACCACGGATAGGTAGAGAGCATCCCCGGACGGCTGATAGCGCCGACGAAGAAATGCCCACCGAGCGGCAGCGGTGGGAAGACCCATAAACTCAGCGACATACCGAGGCGGAACACCGGAGGTGAGAACAGCAGCGACACGAGCATCCTCATCTATCCACCGAGTGTACTCGGTCGGATCCAGCGGTAAGTCGCAGCGGCGGAGAGTGGTCCTGGACCTTCCGGTCATAATCAGCCGAAGCGGTGTCATCGGCACTCTTGGCTGCATCCTTATCCGCCCGAGTAGCATCAGGGGCAAGGGCAACAGGTGGCGGTGCAACAGGCACCGTAGGAGCAACGGGGCGCGGCGGACAGGAGACCTCGCCAGAAAGGACACCCCAAAGACGAAGACCGCGCATGTGGACGCGCATGAATGCAGCGAAATCAGGGTAATTCGCGCCATCAAAGGTCACCGGGCAGCGAGGGATCGCAACATAGCCCGAAGAAGACATAGTTTTTTTTTTGCTTTTTTTTTCAGAACGAAGTCAACCGGATCGGATCGGGGAGCAGAGGAACTGGACGAAACGGCCAAGCAGGGCCGAGCGGGGGAGAAGCGCCGACGGAGATCGAGCAGGGGCGCGGGCCTACGGCGGAGATCGAGCAGGGGAGCGGGCCGGCGGAGCAGGGGCGCGGGCCGGGGCGTGCGTACCGCGCGCGGAGAAGTAGAGATCGCGTCGAGCGAGCAAATCGCGGAGCGGGCGGGCGGGGGGGTCGATCGGGGAAGAGTAGCACGCGGCGCGGGGGCGGACCACGGCGGCGGACGGAGATCAGCGGGCGGGCGGATCGGGACCCCACGCCACGGGGCGCTGCAGGGAGATCGACCACGGAGCGGGGGCAGGAATTGACCAGCACGGAGCGGGGCAGACAGAGTCGGGCGTAGAGCAGCCCGGACGAAGGAGGATTTCTTGGCGGGCGTGAGAAGGAGATCGAGCCGGCTGCCGGCCAGATCGAGAACGGAGGACTGGACGGGCGACGGAACAAGAAACGTCGGCCGGGAATTAGAGGATCAACTTTGCTCTGATACCATGTTAGGGCAATATACTTGTTATATTACCAGGGGGCCAAAGGCCACAATATATAGTAGATGTACAGGTGGACATATGCAAAAAAATACCTAACATAAGGGGAAACTACAATATACAGATATATACATCTAACAGTATATCTAACAGTATAGCTCCAACTATCATTTTGATCTGTCGTCTTCCATCCACCATGGAAAAATTATTCTCCATGAGAAATTCATGAACCACACAAACGCATATTCCACCGAAATGTAAGGAAATCCCTCGGAAACCACAGACTGCGCACGTGCTTCATGCATGCGCATGCTGCACCTAGCATCACGAACAACAAAGTCAAACTTTCCTCCGTGACGACGACGGCGTGACGACCCGACATCCTCTCCTTCCCGCTTCGTCACTCCCGTCCTCCACCGCTTCCTCCGGCGTCTCCTTCCCCGGCCGCCGGCTAGCAGCGCCGCCCTCGTCGTCCCTCCTGCCCTTCTTGGACACGCTGCCGTCTGGTGCCTCCTCGAAGTCTTCCATCCTGAACGACGGCCACCACGGCTGCTCCGCCCACCGCGCCCGCTTCCTCACGGCACCACAGACCTCGCTGCCAGTGTCGCCCGTGCTCGCGCCGGCATCTCCGCTTCCTCTCGCGTACATGACTCTCATGGCTCGGATGTTGGCCAGCAGAGCGTAGAACTTCTCCACCTGCTCCTCCTCCTCGCCGCCGCTCTCTGCAATATCGGTGCTCGTCGTTGCCGACGCCGACGCCGGATCGGCCGCAGCCGCTGTGGCGGCTGCTCCACCTTCGCAGGCACCGGCTTTGACGCCGCTACGAGCTGGGGCGTTGGCGCCGCCTTAGCTGCCGTCGTGGCGTTACTGGAGTCCATGGCAATGCTGTAACCTGTAGGTTGGTCTGATAGCTCGATTTGCGATCACAATGTCGCTCTATGATCGATCAAGGATCAACTAGAAGGAAGCAGGAGAGGACAGAAGAGGAGTACTGAGATGACGTAGACCGTTAGACGTTGTATGGGTAGCTGCCCTGATGCTGCTGCGATCGTCGAGGCGTGGCGAGTGAATATATAGGGAGAGTGTCGTGAGTCATGCTTGAAAATGTGGTGTCCTTTACTTAACATTATTATGTACAAAATTTACTAAGTATTTATAAGTTACTCCTATGAGTAATTTTGCAAAACAAACATCATATCACTCCGTACATGATTTACATAACGGACCCACAAATTAGTGTTGCATACCCAAGACACCCACTAAACAAAATTCCAGTTAGCTCCGGCCGTATGTATATATCACCGACGAAGCAGTAGAGAAACACATCATCATGGAAACCGAACTATAGCCCTATAGCACAGTCGTGTAGTACGCTTACGCCAGCATAAAAAATTGACCCGCTGAGGTGGCCCATACAATTGTTACGCCGGTTTTGCTAATTCTCAAATGATTGAGAAATTAAGCTAATTCTTGTCATTGAATCTTAATTGCAACGCGCTAGTAGTACAAATCACAAAGCAGTCCTAAGGTCTAGGGCAGCTATAACCCATGTTGCAACTCATCACTAGCATGAATCCCGAGGCAATCCAATGGTCTAGTATTTTTTCTCAATTGCACCCTGTTTACAACTAGAAACATATATTAATTATTTGCAACCCATGCTAGCACAAATCACGGTGCAATTCGATAGTTTAGAAGTTGATTGAGAACTAAGCTAATCCTCAATCGACTGAAAATTGGCTTAGTTTCCACTCGACTTTTGAACCAAAGGATTGCGTTCTGATCGGTGCTAGCCATGAATTGCAGTTTATTTAGTTGTGCAAGTCAGTTTTGGATACTTGCACATGACATCACCTGACTCATAATTAACCGAATTCTCGATAGAATTCTACTAGTCACACGCACCTTTATTACACCGTATTTCGATCACTGACTAGCCAAGGGTCTTCCAAATATAATGGAGGACCGAGCAAGGGTGTGCCCCCTCGCAGATGAATTGATATTGATATCATGGTCTAGATGGTTTTTAAAAAAAATCTTAAAATTGTTCGAACTCATGAAACATTGATTTCTAACTAGATTCATGTAATATGAAAATATGTTTCACGATGATTCTGCTAATATTGGCATGCGTTCAGGTGTTGATATATATTTTCATGTATTTGATCTAACTTTAAATCATGTAACTTTAAATAAAAAATAACATGTACTACATTTTGGTACTCTCTCCTATTCATATTAATTGCCTCAACTTTACCTAGACATAGTTACTACATATGTACTACATCCATCCAAAGCTTAAGGTTTTTTTTTTAAGTCAAACCAAGTAAAGTTGACTAAAAGTTTAGAACAATTTATCAATAAATATAATATTTTGTAGATACCGTACGAAAATATATTTCATTATATATTTAATGATATTATTTTTGTATTTTTCATGTTACTATTTTTTGGTAAAAGTTAAGTCAAACTTGACATAGTTTCACTTTATAAAAATAATATAAGCCTTAAGTTTTGGGATGGAGGTAGTATATATGTATCTAGACAAAGTTGATTTAGTGAAACTAAGAGGAAGTAGGGACTATTTTTGGTAGAGTGTGTGTTTAGGCTGCCCATAGTGCTAGTATCGTAAGAAGTATCATGCATGCCACCTTAGCAAAAATCTGATGTGGCACTATAATTAATGAGGAGAGATATGCTAGTGGTATCATACTATGATACTGTATCATAGCACGTGAAACTAGACAATTTAATGTCAAATACATCCTATACACACAATTGTATTGAGATTCTACAGATAATTAAATATCATGATATTATACTAGTACTAGATGATACTAAACACTATAGGGATAGTATCATAGTCAGTACACTGCGATCTGCCAATTAAAACCTTGTGTTATGACTCTGACCTTTTATGATTGATGGAGGTACTAGTACCAGCCTTGTGAGAACGTCAACAGGAAGAAGGCATCCTCGATGAAGCAGGACAAATCATCAGGAAAAACCGCGCTTGAAAACAGCAGTACTCTGTACCGTACTTTATGTTTAATCCGTGACGATCCCTCGCTCTTGCAGAAATAATGGAGGACCGATCGAGGATGTGCCCCCTGCCAGCACTAGCTGTAGCCGTACTTAAAAAACAATTATCGATTGCGATGCCATTATTCGCTTTTTCTCCTGGAGCTCCATAATAAACTAATCCACTTATCTATGCACCTGGGCAAGAACAGACGACGTCATGCATGTTCCCCGCCGTGTTTAAAAATTCGGACTCCGGTTGGGATCGAAGTCCTCTTCTTCTGTTCATAATCGCCAGTTTACGAAACTACCCTCGGGTCGCAGGTCCGAACGTACCCCACGGGCGCAGACAAGTGCGGCGGGCCCACAGGTCGGTGGTGGGCAAAGCGGGGATGGGCCAAAAGCTCCTCGATCTCATCATGGGTGTCATCAGTGGGTGACGGAGGCGCAAACGACGAAGGATGACGTATGTTTGACGGATTAGACTAATTACTCCAGTAACCAACAATAATGCTACGGTGGAGGGAGCCACCAACTAGCAGCTGACGATTTTCAACTGACGTCAGCACTGCAAACAGCCGGTGACGCTCTGCTAAATTACCTAAACGCAAGTGCAGTTGTTGGCTCCACTATTTTGTAGGACGCTTGTGGCCGTGTGTGTGCGTGCATCACACTTCATGTCCACATGCCGCTCGGACCCGGGCACCGTTCCAATTTGGCTACCACTTGCCGATGGTGCTTGGCAGCTTGGGTTAGGGCGTGACTGCTTTTGAGCCATAGCATGCGCAGAAGCTAGAACTATAGGAAATGGTAGGGAGAAACTGTGGTGGGAAGAAGTTCCTAGAAGCAAGTTCCTTCTATTCTTTGGGCTTCTAGGAATTTTGCTTATTTGAGGTGTTGAGTTGTGAAATGCCTGTAATGTCCCTAAATTGGATATGTGTTCGAAATAACTTATAATACCATAGATATGGTCATGTTAGTGAAAAATTAGCTATAAATGAATGAAGAAAATTAAAGAAAGTCTAATAATAATTAGAATACGGTGTCGTAGTATAATTTAGTACAATCCAAAATAAAACAAATGTCATAGTGAATTCATAACTACAATACAAGAACTTCTCACGCAACTAAACTCTCAGCAATGTCCTTGCGTAGTTGTGCCATGGCGCCATCAGCAGAAGAGGAAGTGTGTCCACTGGTAAAAGATGCGCTATCCTCATGGATATATGAGGCCCGCTCGATCCTATCGAAATGGGCATCATGTAGCTTACTGTCGCAAATGAAGTTGTGCAAACACATGCATGCGGTGATGATCTTCGTTTGCGTCAGAGGATCGTGGAAATGTGGAATGGAAAGAAGAATGCGCCACTTCATTTTTAGAACACCAAATGCTCTTTCAATGGCATTTCATAAACATGAATGAAGATGGTTGAATTTTTCCTCCATGTTCTGTGGAGGGGCTCCTTGGAAGTCTGGAACATGGTACCGTTGCTCTTTGAATGGAGCAAGATAACCTGTTCTATTTGGATATCCAGAGTCGACAAGATAGTATTTTCCTGCATGTTTAAATGATGTCAAAACTTCCAATAAATTATTCACAACATAATATCTTGTATATACTTCATATGTGATGGCATTACCATGAGGAGGGTGCGGATAATTGGCGAACCTAGGCCGAGCATCAGTCCATACACGGGTATCATGAACAGATCCAGGCCATCCAGGAACAGCAAATGTAAACCTCAAGTCAAAATCGCAGATTGCTAGGACATTCTGACTTGTATAACCTTTCCTGTTAGTGTACTTTATCTTGTCCTTCTCGGCAACTATGACAGGAATGTGTGTTCCATCTATTGCTCCAATGGCATCCTTGAAATGTGGCCAGAATCTAGGTTTCTTAAGTTTGTCATGAACTTGAGAGAAAGTGGGATCATTTGGTCTAATGTAATCACCAGCCATACGATCCACACAGTCTAACACATCATGAAACTTTCTGCTGACAGTAGAAACACTGCGTTCAAAACGGTCGGCAGCTTGACTATTAGACTCGGGTGCCCCCAACATCCAGAGAAAAAGAGCTAGTGACTCTTTACTGGACATCTGTGAAGTGGACTTGAGGCCATAGTGATCAACAAGAGTGTCATGCAACATGGTAAACATTGACCTTCTCATCCGAAAAGCTTTGTAGAATTTTCTTGGATCATTCATCCTCTCCTCAACCCACTATCCCTGTGATCAAAGGCATTCTTCTAGCTGCATATGGAACCTTCTCACTCTCTTCTGCAATACAAGCAGCAATCATGCAGCACATATCCAATTCATCATCAGAATCATCAGTAGAGGAATTCGTCTGTAGTGAGACAAAAATAAATGAGATACTAGTTCAAAGCAAATAGCAAATACATGTTTCTGGGAGATTCTAGTTCAAAGCAAATAGCAAATACATGTTTCTGGGAAATTCAAGTTCAAAGCAAATAGCAAATTGATACGCGTACAGCACGCGTCCGTTGGGAACCCCAAGAGGAAGGTGTGATGCGTACGGCGGCAAGTTTTCCCTCAGAAAGAAACCAAGGTTTATCGAACCAGGAGGAGCCAAGAAGCACGTCGAAGGTTGATGGCGGCGGGATGTAGTGCGGCGCAACACCAGAGATTCCGACGCCAACGTGGAACCTGCACAACACAACCAAAGTACTTTGCCCCAACAAAACAAGTGAGGTTGTCAATCTCACCGACTTGCTGTAACAAAGGATTAGATGTATAGTGTGGATGATGATTGTTTGCGAGAGAACAAGTAAAGAACAAGTATTGCGATAGATTGTATTCAATGTAAAAGAATGGACCGGGGTCCACAGTTCACTAGAGGTGTCTCTCCCATAAGATAAATAGCATGTTGGGTGAACAAATTACGATCGGGAAATTGACAAATAGAGAGGGCATAACAATGCACATACATGATATAATGAGTATTGTGAGATTTAATTGGGCATTACGACAAAGTACATAGACCGCTATCCGAAGCATGCATCTATGCCTAAAAAGTCCACCTTCGAGGTTATCATCCGAACCCCTTCCAGGTATTAAGTTGCAAAACAACAGACAATTGCATTAAGTATGGTGCGTAATGTAATCAATAACTACATCCTCGAACATAGCATCAATGTTTTATCCCTAGTGGCAACAAGCACATCCACAACCTTAGAACTTTCGTCACCTGTCCCAGATTTAATGGAGGCATGAACCCACTATCGAGCATAAATACTCCCTCTTGGAGTTAAGAGTAAAAACTTGGCCAGAGCCTCTACTAATAACGGAGAGCATGCAAGATCATAAACAACACATAGGTAATAGATTGATAATCAACATAACATAGTATTCTCTATCCATCGGAACCCGACAAACACAACATATAGAATTACAGATAGATGATCTTGATCATGTTAGGCAGCTCACAAGATCCGACAATGAAGCACATGAGGAGAACAAAACCATCTAGCTACTGCTATGGACCCATAGTCCAGGGGTGAACTACTCACTCATCACTCCGGAGGCGACCATGGCGGTGAAGAGTCCTCCGGGAGATGATTCCCCTCTCCGGCAGGGTGCCGGAGGCGATCTCCGGAATCCCCGAGATGGATTGGCGGCGGCGGCGTCTCGGTAAGGTTTTCCGTATCGTGGCTCTCGATGCGGGGGTTTCGCGACGAAGGCTTTAAGTAGGCGGAAGGGCAACGCGGGGGCCACACGAGGGCCCCACACACCGGGGCCGCGCGGCCAAGACCCGGGCCGCGCCGCCCTGTTGTGTCGGCGCCTCGTGGCCCCACTTCCTTTCCCCTCGGTCTTCTCGGAAGCTTCGTGCAAAAATAGGACCACGGGCGTTGATTTCGTCCAATTCCGAGAATATTTCCTTTGTAGGATTTCTGAAACCAAAAACAGCGAGAAAACAGAAGCGGCTCTTCGGCATCTCGTTAATAGGTTAGTGCCGGAAAATGCATAAATACGACATATAATGTGTATAAAACATGTAGATATCATCAATAATGTGGCATGGAACATAAGAAATTATCGATACGTCGGAGACGTATCACAAATACATGTTCCTGGGAGATTCTAGTGCAAAGCAAATAACAAATACATGTTCCTGGGAAATACTAGTGCAAAGCAAATATCAAATAATACATGTTCCTGGGAGATACAAGCATGGCAAATTCAATTTCAAAGCATACAAAACTACTTCTTGTTGTGATGCTCCCATGTCATCCTTATCCAATCAAGCCTCTGGCTAGGCGTTGCATCCTCCTCCAAACAAGTGAATACATCACGGTACTGCTGTATAATGAAAAGTTGAGTAGCATAGAAATACTCTTGACTCCCGGGCTTCGCTCCATCATCAGCGATTAAGGCAACCATCCTCCTAATCTCCTGCCTAGCTGGATCCACACCATGATCCGGAGATGTCACAGAATTCCTACTCTTCTCCTCCTTCGACTTCGCCTTCTTTTCCATTATATCCATCATACGGTCCAACCTGGAAACACTGCCAGAACTCATCTTTGATGGTGCTGAGGGGCTGGGCGAGTAAGGGCATCTCTTATTCTTCTTTCCGGGTGCACGCAAAGGTGTAACATGAGGGTCTTCTTCTTCACCTTCACACCCTGAACCTTCAACCTCCTCAATGTTGATCCTACTCTGGGAGGCTTCAGCTTCAGAAGCTCGAACATGAGATGATGGAGGCACCTAGCTGTCACATTGGTCACAGCATTCTTGTCAAAAATTGTGTACAAGTCCTGCTCATCTTGCAATGGGGCTATCCGAAACTTGGCAGCCTCTGGACACATCTGCATAGGGACCATCATTAGAGCATATCAAAGGAACAACTTAAGCCATACATATGAAGCATATCATTACCTGTATCTCAAGTGCCCACCAATCATCGCTAGCATCAATGGTATGAGTGACAGGATCCCTTCCTAGACCAGATGCATGTTGGAGCAAACCCTTCCAAATAGTGTAATCTTTTTTAAGTGTTTCCCATCTATTTTTCATTTGCTTTTTATCATATTGTCTCTTTGTGCGCGTGTTGAAGTTTGAAACCAAATTGGCGTAACCATTTGCATTCAAAACTTGCACCGGACGATTGTTTTTGTTCACTTCTTCGATGCAGCAATCAAGAAAAACACGGTGAGCAACGGGATCCCAACTTGCTTTCACATGTTTCGGCTTTCCAATCTAGATGCATAACAACATCAGTCAACCGTAGCAGACCAGAATTTATATTCGTGAATGTACATGCATAACAACATCAGTAAACCAATGTACATGGACAGATTTTACATCAAAAGTGCCCAGATTTTTTATTCGTACATGTAAATGCCAACATCAATAAACCATAGCATAGATCACAAGTGCCCAGAATTTAAATCACAGTTCACATGGACATATATTAGCTCACAGCCATGAACAACTACACATACACAGTAGCAGCAACAAACTGACATCAATCCACAAAATAGAATCAGTTCATGGTGCAAAAAGATGTCCGAAATTGGAAGGAAAGTGGTAGTTACCGTGGGCACAGGGGTCGTCATGGACTGGCCGAAGGTGTCACCAGCGGAGGTGGATCGACGACCTTGCTTGCCGGGCTTGCGGGGGCACGGGGGCGGGGCCGGCTACGATGGCGACGGCGGGCCAGCGGTGGTGGCGACGGAGGGGCAGGTCCGGTAGCGGCGATGTACGGGACGGATGCGAGCGGAGAGGCCGGCGGCGGTGGAGCGGCGGGGCCGGCTACGATGGCGACGGCGGGCCAGCAGTGGTGGCGACGGAGGGGCAGGTCCGGTAGCGGCGCTGGACGGGGCGGATGCGAGCGGAGAGGCCGGCGGTGGAGCGGCGGGTCCGGCGGCGGTGGAGCGGCGGGTCCGGCGGCGGAACCCTAGCGAACGGGGGCTTCTCCCGATTTTTGCTCGGGACGATGGGGAGAGATCTGTTTTTCGTTTTCTTTTGCGTTTTTTCTTTTTGTTATTCGATGGACCAGGCACTTCGGGGTGGCATCTCCTGTAAAATGCTCTCAATTCGGGGCCAAGTTGACATACCGATTCGGCCAACTAAAGGAGAAGCTCGGGAAGCCGGGTGCAGGCGGTTTCTAGATTTGCACTACGGCGTCGCTTCTCGGTGGAATTAAGCTCATCATAAGCCTGAGAGTTCTTTTGGGCTTCACCTGTTTGGAACCTAGAAGCACCTCCACAAGCCCAAAAGAAGTGGCCCTTAGAAGACTAGATTTTGATGTGCGCCTTGGCGCACGACCCCGTAGAATTCGAACAAATTTACAGTTCGTATGATAATGATAAAAATCAGACGGGTAATGATAATATTTTTTTTAGGTTTCACAGAACAAGCTCAATTGGCGGAAATTAGGATAAAACACATGAAATCACGAATGAAGGGAAAGTAGTTAGCATATATATTTAAACCTGGTTGTGATTGTTCTCTCTTTGCTGGAACATGTATACTTCTTTGTTAGTTTTTTTTTTTTTTTTGACAATCCCTTCTTTGTTAGAGTTGAGCTGATTATTTCGTTTAATGTTTGGACAATTATAATGGTGCACCTTAAAATGATGTATTATGTGGATTCTCATTTAAATGATTTGTAGAGTGCTTCGTTTTTTTTATTTTACAGTCTGAAAATCAAGGAGGCTAACATTGTGTTTGACATGCACTGGGCACGGCAGTGCAGCTTGGAATTAAGTTCTCATAAATATCTTCTGGATGCAAGCTGCTGATCCAAATACATTCTCACTGAGAACATGGGAGACAATGATGGCCTCTATCTCCTGGTTGGCTTGGCGCACGCCCCATCATTCGTACTGGACGATTTGTAGAACACTTTATAATAAACAAATGGTCAAACGTCATCTTGAGCATTCATACAAATCATTCATTAGGCAGCAAATACAATGGACAAGATGTTATGTGCAACCACGTGCTGGGACGTATGTGTGTGAAACAGATAAACATATTAAGCAACCGTGTAGGAAACAGAGAAATGTATTACAGTAGAAATAGCCTTGTTCTAAGACAAAGTAGCTTACACTAATTCACTTGGACGAGTGTTTTGTAAAATGATGGAAAAAAATTATGAACCAGAAATCTGTTTTAAATGTATAGACTCTCACCAACCGGTGGGAAAAAATTGTAATTTCAGCAAGCATGTCATCTACACGAAATAAAAAAATTCAGCAGGGTCACCTCCCTTAGACCATGCAACGGGCATTTCCTTTATATGCTGTGAAGAGTATGTTCAGATTTTCCCTAGAAACAACATGACACTAAAAAAAAGGCCTCTTGCAGCAATCAGATAAGATGCCAGTGATATTGCTAATATGGAGTTTCCAAAGAAGCACCATTGCATGATCAAAGAGCCTAACAGAGTGAGTTCCGGTGTTCATAGTGGCAAGCTAACTTGGAAACTCCCTTGGACTGCGCCACCAACATTAAATATGATGATAAGAAAACACTATATTAAATATGATGATAAGTAAACACTATATTAAATATGATGATAATAAAACACTACATTAAGCATACTGATAAAGAAACATCAAATGAAGCACAGACACTTATCCGTTTCAGTTAACTGGATACACGAGAAGAATTATCAGCTCATAAATGGATGGTAAAACACTATGTTAAACACCATTAATATAACATGGCAAATAAGTAGTACTTGGCAAATAAATAGACATATAGAATGTAGACAAATATATTTCACATAGCATCAGCCGTACAAATTTAGAGCAAAGCACATTGCTATTCCACGACACACTAATGCGCAGTTCAACGAGACAGTAACCTAGAGCAGAAAGATAATTTCACAATCTTTTATCTGTTCATACAAACCGTATTTGTTACCAGTATTATGCAGCAAGGATTCACTAAAAAAATGTAGGAAGATAGATCAATATACTTACTGAAGAACATAAAGGATCTATGGTTGCTCTTCTTCGTAAACACATGAGCCAAAGACTGACGGTAAATAATTCAAAATGATGGAGCATGGCAAACTGAGCTGCCTAAATATTCCTTACGTTGTAAACCAAGAAGTACATGGCTGAATTGTTACATTGAATCAGAAAGTTCATTGCACAACTACAGACCATCAACAACTGCAGTGACCCAAACAAAATACACGCATCATTTATTAAAATAATATTCGGCTGCAAGGGCATCCCTGGAGTGGTAATTTTGACTCCAGAACAGGAGATCAACAAATGAAAGGTTAAAAAATGACATGGGCCCTTGGACCGATGTGCACACTATCCCGTCCGATTGCATTACCCTCGACTCAACTTATTCTGTATATGCAAGATACCATCTTAAAAGGACAATAGAGTTTGATCTATTGCTTATTTTAGTTATTCATCTGACTGGTATTTCTAACGCTGACTTGGAATTGCTTCAGTTCTCATCAAAGGAACTTAATCAATTTAGCAAAGTGCCCACACAAAAACTAACTCTGGTTGGCTTCAAGTCTTGGTATGTGTCAAGTTGTGTAGGTCAAGGTTGCCACTGAAATCCTCTAAATCTTACATGTATAATTAAATCAAATGGAGCTTCCGGTTAGTTTGATTAAACCAAATGGAGCTTCCAGATAGTTTATATGTCCTCAGCTATGAAAAATGAAGTAAATTAGGGAATAGAAGTTGAACCACCAATGTGTGTTGAAGGATCACAGAAAAAATAAATTATATACATTTTACAAATGGTACTTAACAATTTACATGACTGGAACTGGAAGTGTGATATGAACTGTGTCGAGACTCGAGAGAGGTCAGATGACAAAACAATGCAGGTATAGAGAACAGCCAAACCAGTGGATATATGCACCAAGGTTTGCCAACACAAAAGAACTTCAAGCCCAAAAATATGCATAACAATCATCTATTTTGTATACAAAAGTTTTCTTCCAGCATAACGTGAAGAATAAAAGGGGAGAATGGTGGAAAAGAATAAAAGGATAGGAATATATAAGAATTAATGATTGTTTTCTTTTCGTTTCTTTATAAATAACCTATGAACGATACCTGGTATGTCACCTTTTTATCCATTCTAAATTAAATTTAAGATATAAAATTCATAGGTATGGGGATTTTCATAACCATAATATATATGCCACCATGGCCTGTTGCCTCAATACTGACAGAGAAGGTTCAGGAGATAATTGAATCAACAAGAACAAATAGGAATGCAACTTAACAATCATAGGTGAAGTAGGAAGACGTACCTCGCAAGCAAGGAGACAATGTGAAACCTCCAGTTTTAGTACATGATTCATAGGGACAACTGCAAAGCCAAAGAATATTTGAGTAAAAACTCAGAGGAATATAAATTCTATTGCAGTTTAAGGACAGATACAGTTTCATAGTAAAATTTCACAGGAGTTCACGCTTCATATTAAAACCAAGCCATACCCATTTGAGCCCATTTGGCTGAGTCTAGCACGAATGAGCCCAGCACGTAACAAAATTCTACTGCAGTTTTAGGACGGGTACAGAGAACACAAATCTGCAACGATGGAATAAGTGACAATTTTGATGTTGTAGACTACATTTCTGTGTAGGTTGTAATCCATTAATCCAAGCCAATATTGTTGCAGCTTAACTGAAGTTTGATTTTAAGTACATATTCAGTAAGTAGGCCATCTATTGCGTAGAATATATAGATATGGGTTTCATATTGCAAATAAGAACATTCTTAGAGAGAGTTCCTCTATAAAATACAACAGATGTTGAGAAGAAAAAGGAAAAATTGCATTACAATGAACCCACTAAATTAAATATCAATCAGTGCTAGGAAGATAAAATTCCAAACTATAAACATTGGTTTAGTAAATTGTACCTTTAACCTCTCACGATTAAAATGCCTAGTTGAAATACTTAACAGAGATATTTTGGAAGACTCGATTTATCATTCTACTGCTATATAGTACTCGTATAAGATAACTGAGCACATGAAGAATAATTAGGAATTAGATTACCCATATGATCAAAGGTCCATCAAGGGAATGATATCAATTGAAGATAAAAAAATACTCTGTACCTAAATTAGCAACAATAGGTTATAGAGTACAGAAGAAAACTGAGTTCTGCATAATGAACCTATAACAAGAGACATCAGTTTTTCTATTTATATACGCCGTGATGCAGTGTCAGAAGCACTCTGATTTCCCTGTTCTAGCCCTCATCTCAAGTGGCACTGAGAAGTCTCCCTAAATCTGGAACATGGGTCTTCCCTGAAAGATTCATCCTGGCTCCTGACAGGTAAAGATGGGACAACCAGAAATTATTCTAAAGTTATTACAGTAAACCTACTTGACAAAGTTATATGGTTAAGTCGATAAGAAGTATTCATCTTAAAGAGCATCCTATGGGGAAATAGATCTAAAATGGGAGAGTTGCTAGCAAAGAGTTAACAAAATGACGCAAGCATGCTTGTTCCCTTTTACCTTCTGTCTGGTTTGTAATCAGAATTCATGGAGCACCCAAGCTGTATACAATATCAAGAGCTTCTCTTGTCTCTGTCTTCAGAGTAAACACACATCGTTGTAGCTTCGTGTAAGCAAGTGGTAGCTATCGATAGGTAAAAAAATGATTAGTCTACATAAATAGTAGTTCTCTAATTGTGTAGCTTTCAGAATTTAGCATTTATTTTCAGATGCTATAGGATTTGCAGCAGAACATATGTAGTGCTACTTCTCAAATTTCAGTTCATGTGCAAATGATTCAAGCTTGCAGAGTTATTCATCCATTCTGACATAAAGCTGTACTAAATATATATTTGTACAGCTTGTGCTGTTGTGCATTGGATTTTCTAGTTGGCATAAATAAAAGTTCAGAATCTTACTTCATGTGTTCACGATTCAAATTATGTCATTCTATAAATGCACTAGCCAAGCTTTTCTTCCCGTACTACTCATCTACCTATGAGCATATAACCTAGCATTTATTTTCTTTTAAAATCTCCTTCCTGAATAAGTACAGGGTGGCCTAAAATCTGAGAAACTCGTGATTTTCTCTTAACTATAAATTTGAGATGCAAGACATCCATGACACCCAATAGGACCAACTGAATCTTCCCTGTTTGTGATAAAACTGAACTGAAGATTGTGTGTAAGCTGTATGAGCATAAAAAAACTAAAAACTGAGAAAATAGTGAAGCGATCCTTGGATACCCAAGGAAAATAGAAAATGGGCAGATAATTTTCCTTCCCATTCAAAGTCTGCTCCCTTTTCTCTCACCCACACATTAGACATCACACAAACAAGCATTTTAACACTTCTATTCAAAGAACATTTACCTAGTTTGCTTCAGGGTTCCGAACTCCAGTTCTTGTGATGATGGTCTAAGCTATGATGTGCTCCTGCGATGGTCGCCCTCTTGTATGCCTCTTGGTGTTCGCCTCCAACTTGCTTTCTTCTGCCTCCCACTGCCGATGGATGGCTGTGGAATCTTCCTTCCTCTATGGAAATCACCAGTAACCGATCTGTAAAACATTGTTCTAAATATCTATGGAAACGGATGATAAGCAAGCATACCGGATACATAGAAGAATTACCAGTTGATGAGGAGGGGCAAATGAACACATCACAGGCTGTACATCAAGTGCTCTTCAAATAAACAAAACATGTACATTCTGTTTGTAACACGGCAATCAGTCGATACAAAGTATTCATCTTAAAGAACATCCTATGGGCAAGTAGATCTGAAAACAGGAGAGTTGCTACCAAGGAGTTAACAGAGAGTTCACAAAGAGTAATCATAATTCATGGAGACCACAAGCTGTATAAAATCTCAAGAGCTAGTTTCTCTTGTCTGTCTTGGGAGCAAACACACATCCTTATAGCTTCATGTAAGCAAGCAGTAGTTATCGGTAGGTAAAAAATGATTAGTCTACAGAAGTAGTAATTCTCTGCTTGTGTCGCTTTTACAGTAGGTGCTCAGTTCATGTAGCACTGTTTATAAATGTTGTATCTAAAACAGCAGAAGAAGCCTTATCCTCGCCAAAACTCAGTTTGAATGATTTAGACCAGATTTTGCCTATAGAGTGCAGCAGGAAATAGTAGTAGGCAATTATTGGATTGACAAGAGAAATTGTGAAACTAAAGTGATCTATACAATAAGAGAAAAGAAGGACCCAAAGATCAATCTAAAATATTATCAAATATCTAAATAGACTTAAATACCTCTGAACATACACTTGACCATATCAATCATCGTTCATATAAACTAAAGCGCCTTCAAGCTTTCCCTCTGATTGCTCTCTGGATGGGAGGTCGGAAACAGGTAATCATTTGATCTAAAAAATGCCGAACAATTCAAAAATCAGTAACCATGTAAGCATAATGAAAGTTAATGCCGACTAAACACAAACCAGCTCAGAAATTACAGGTCCCAATAAACTTAAACATCAAACAGTAAATTTATCATTTTCATTTTGCAGTTTTCAAACCAGAAGAGACTAAAATATGCGGCAATACATGGAAATATAACCAAAGAGACACATTTTGTGCTTCAGTTTGAAAAATAAAACACATGTCTCACCTTTGTCCTTGAAAACTGAGAAGGCAGGAATTTCCATCTCTCCATCAAAACTAAAATACTCGTCTCATCTTACCTCATTCTTATTAGTACAGAACATTGAAACCTGAAGCAAAAAAAGAAATCAGATATAGCTAAAAATTCTTGAGCCTAAAATGAATGAGTATTTGCAGTTTAAGATTATGAAACTAAAATATTCGGTTTTGATTCTTTTGATTATGAAACAAAATTTTGAGAACAACATGCTTGGAATTCGCATGGAAATTTGAGAACAACCTGCTTGGAATTTTTTCGAACACCTTGTAGGCATAATACATAGAATCTGCACATACATAAGATTTGGAGGGACTAAATAAAGAGAGGGGGAGGAGAAAGAGAAGGAGGTGGAAAACCATGAGGAAGAAAAGATCCTGGGCACCTTAGTTGCATGTGAGGCTGGACGTGGCTGGCAACTTCCGCTGCAGGCCTCTATGGGTCCTGATGGGAGAGCTCGGAGGTGACCAAGGAGCGGGTTCCAAGGCAGCCATCGGCTGGGTGGAGAAGTTCGAGAGGCGGACGATCATCTCCCCATCCCGTCGCGGCGTCGCCCTCTCCACGGGCACGAAATCGACGCCTCCGGTGCACCTGCCCTTCCCGCGCAGTGCTCGGGAAATTGGCTGAGGAGCAGGCCTGGCAAGCATGGTGACAGAGGAGGGTGCGCGTGGAGGAGCCGAGGCTCGACGGCGGCGCTGCAGGCACAGGGGAAAGGGAGGAGAAGGCCAGAGGCGGCAGCTGTGAGGATAGGCTTCCTCCTCCGCCTCATTGGAGACGACCATGAGGGCCTCCACCGCTGCTGCTACTCCATGCTCACCCCGCCTCGGGTCTCCAGAGCTCGAGCTCCATGGAGGAGGCCGGCCGACGAGGTGGGGACACGGGGCTTGGGAGGAGGAGAAGGTGGGTGGCGGCCAGGGAGGTGGAGCAGCGCCGCCGGGTACGGGAGAGGAGCACACATGGGGATTGGAAGGAGACTCGCGAAGGGGTGGGGCGCGGCGGCTGGGATTGGGTGAGTGTGCCTCTAGGGTTTTCACCGTGGGTGTTCCTTTTATATGGACGCGGTGAAAAAAAATGGACAGCTAAGATGCACTGATGTAAAGATCCGATGGCTGAGATACTCTAATCGCTGTGAGGCCCCCTATGGGGGGCATCATATACAACGTTAGATGCTATACCGTAATGTGCATCACATTGTAGTTTTCGCAGCCAATATGCTCTAAAAAACAAACGATGATTGGGATTTTTGTGCACAAGTTGAGGTTGCGATCGAGACCGTAACAATAGTTGCAAAAAAAATTGCATCCACTAATTGGAGTAAATATATTTCGGTAATCTTGCACAACTACGATTTGACCACTTTTGGGCTAGAAAAATTGTAACTAACTCCGACGCGACAAAAAGAATTGATCGCACACATTGGCTAACTCTTCGTGGAAAAAAGGTGTAACTAATTTTTCTGCAAGAACATGAAAAATGTATTGAATATTTATGTTAATTTTTGACCTGCTGGTGGGTCTTTGTGCATTTACCCACGAGCACGTCTTGAGGCTTGAGCCATATAAATATTGTGACTATCATTCTTTTGAGTAATTTTCTCTTTGCACATTTCAAAAAATTTGTCGGCGACTATCTTCAAATTTGGGAGGGTAAACGTGATTTCTAGGGATAAGAAGTCAAGATTACAGATTTTTTCCTCAACGAAACGCAAAGATGCATCGCTCCCGTTGAGAAACAAAGAGAGAGACATGAGCTTAAAAGGGTAAAAATAGTCTCACTCTCAAACACTAACACCTTTTACACTTTCTCAAATCTCAACCTATTGAAAATTTAGTACTCTCTCTGATCCATAATAAGTATCGGGGATTTAGTACAAAGTTTGGGAATTCAGTATAAAGTTTGTATAATTTTATACTGAATCTCTGACACTTATTATGGATTGGGGGAGTACTAAAGATACCTAGCCTCTGGCCCTTTTCTGTGTGCACATTCCTTTCTTGTGGATTAGTCTTGTGTGGAATTCATGCGGCCACGAACTTCATGGATTTATATAGCCATCCACATGGCCTCGCCCAAAATGGGCCGGAAATAATTCAAATCCTTGTAGGATTCCTCTAATATCCTCGTAACTCAAATTTAATATAAGGTGAATTTGATGATTTACTTTCCTTCTAACAACGAGGGCCCAATTTCACACTCTATTAATTAAGAAGATAATTACACATTAAATCTCTGTAAAGGGGTAAAAATCGATATGACACGCCCACCGATTTTCTTCATGGAACACGGCAACACGCAGATGCAGGTCCCTGCTAACTGATCTAGCTACCAATATATAAATTGCACGCATATTTTCAAAGGTAGTATATCACAATCGAGCTTGGCTGCAAGTGTCATGGTCATAACTCCTCCTCAAGCCAGCTATTCGACTCCGCAGCATAAGCCTACCATGTCAGTCCATGACAAGAGATTCGACCACACACTCCAAAGGTTGGGCAACTCAGAGTCCAATGGTGGGAAAAGGGGAAACATGCAAGGTTCACAATGAAGACGATCAATGCAGAGGAACATCCATCACCAGACACAGTCGCAACCTAGATGATGAGACCATAACACAAACTTCATAATAACAGAGTTGAGCACAAAGATTAAAAAAAAGTACAGCGACCAAACACTGCTCTTCCCCGCTATAGTTGTCGCACAAACCACTAGGAGCATCATGGTGGTCCTCGTGCATGTTTACTGAAGGGAGGAGGCAGTGCCCCGCCACCTCCATTGGCCACCACTTGTGATGATGAGGGTACCCATAGGACTATAGGAGGCACGATGCTTGTTGTGGTATAATTTAAGCACTTGAAATATGTGTTGCAAGCGAAAAATAATTATATGCGTTATGTATGAGTAAAAAAAATTATGCTCCCACGATACTGAAATATTTTCTCCCTTCCAAAATGAGTGACTCGGCTGGATGTAGCATAATTTTGAGATGTAATCTCTGTTTTGCTGCCGTCTTTTTCTTTTCATCAAAAGTTATAAGTGTACGTGTTACATCCTGACGGTGAAAGGAATGACAGGGGAATAGATTGTGTGTGAACCATGTTTGCCAAATCCAGGGTTCGCATAAGTCTCAATCTCAAAATGTCACATCATGAGAGCTACGAGTAAGTTCTTTACCACAATAGTCTGACTGGAAATTGGTAGCCGATGCAATCTCTCGCACCATTGCAGTACTGAATTTCCTATCCGTCCTAGTACTAATCAAAATTTGACTTGCAGTTTCGAGTCCACTCTGGAAAGAAAATTTTGAATACATGGCAGCTGGCAAATTGAGCTAAATGGGTTGTGGACACATTCAGAATGAACCAACATCGTGCAACCCATTTGTTTGGATTCGATTACTGCCTGGCTAGCTAGGCTGAGTCAGTACGCCCGCGCGTGGACTGCGACGCGGAAACCCGATCGTTCTCCTCGACGACCTCGCCTTCCTGGTCCGCGTCCTCGCCGTCGTCGCTCTCCGGCCGCTGCTGATCCACACAGTCGTCCCTCCGCTCCTTCTTGGTGGGCACCGCGTCGTCCACCTCCCGGAAGTCCTCCATCCTGAACCTCGGCCTCCACGGCGGCTCCGCCACCCTCGGCCGCTTCCTCGACGACCAGCCGGCGCCGTACACGTCCCTCAGCGCCCGGATGTTGGCGAGCAGCGCGTAGAACCGCTCCACCTGCTCGTCCTCGCTGACACCGCAGCCGCTTTCCTCGGCCGCGCTCGCGTGAGCGACGACGGCCGGCTCGGAGGGCACGGACGCCGTGGACGCGCCATCGCTTGCCGGCTGAGCTTCCTTCTTGTCCGAGGCGGTGGCTATGGCTTCCATGACCTCTGGTCTCCGGCCGATCGTCGTGATCTCGAGTATTGTTTGTGTGGGGAAGAGAGAACAAACAGAGGTTGCGTGGATGGATCATGGATCGGTGAGATGCTTCCTTCACCTTAAATATATAGGCCGTGCCGGCCGCCTTGTGCGCGGGTGGTAATGACAACTGTTCAAATTGACCTGCTCCTGAGCTGCAAGTTGCTCTTAAGTCGCCATGGAAACATCGAAGACTTGCGGGTATCGTGAGAAAATAGTGGAACTCAATAGTAGTACAGTACGATGGAGTAAGATTACTAAGTTTATTATTTAAAAAGTCGACTAGTAAACAATAATATTTGGAGTTGACACCAGCCTTGAATAGTCAAAGACAATTTGGGGAGGTTATTTGTTTGATCGTGGACCTTAAACCATGATCAGCACCTGGTCTTCCAAAATGGCGGTTTCAAAAATCTATTCCATTTATTTTATCACAACTTTTAATTTTCAAAATGAGCGAGGCCACACACTAAAAATACCAAATCTGTGACACATAATTTAAAACGACGGGACATATTTTGTAGTATTGTAGTGCGCCTATCTTGGTAGCTTAGAGCATCTCCAGCCGCGTCCCCCAAAGCGTCTCCAAAGGGATTTTGGGGCGCGCCGGACAAAAAAATCGTTCCAGCCGCGTCCCCCAAAGCCCATTTTTGTCCGGCGCGCCCCCATACGGTGTCCGGCGCCCCGAGCCCGTCCCCGTCCCACAGGGGACGCACCGGAGACGCCGGACACAACGAAAAGCGAGACGGGGAGTGGCGGGGCCGACTCGTCGGCGGCACAATAAATTTTTAACCTAACCGTCGCCTACCTCGCGACGGAAGTTATTGGCGGTGCGGTTCCCGCAGCCGACGGTGCGGTTCCGCGGCGACGCGTCCCGTCGCGCCTAGCTCTGCGTGCCGGCGTTAATGCGCGCCACCGCTCCCCCGCCTCCCTCCGGCCTATAAAAGGGCCGCCTCTCATCGTCCCTCTCACACACAAACCCTAGCGTCTCTCTCCCAAACCCTAGCCGCCACCGTCTCAACAAGACTCAACGCTATGTCCGGTAGAGGCGGAGGCCGACCTCGCGGCCGTGGTCGTGGTCGTGGTCGTGGCCGCGGCAGAGCTGAACGCTCGTCGTCGCCTTCCACGCCGCCGGCTTCATCATCGTCGGAGATGGACGTGGAGCCGGACGTGCGGTTCGAGTTCGTCCTCGTCTTCAAGGGCGACCCGCGCGGCATCCAGAGGCTGCCGGACTCCTTCGCCGACTACGTCGTCGGCGACGATCGCCCGCGCACGATGCATCTGCGGGAGGCTGTGTGCGGCTACTACCGGTGGATCGTCGACGTGATCTACGACGCGCGCGGCAAGATGTACCTCAACATCGGCTGGGAGAAGTTCACGCGGCACCACAGCCTCCAAGCCGGCTTCATCCTCCTGTTCTCCTACTTTGGCGACAGGGACATGAGCGTCAAGGTCTTCGACGAGACGCGGTGCCGCCGGGACTACCAGGGCGACAGCACCGACGAGGAGGACGACCGAGTGTTCTTTCTTCGCAGCGAACACGTGCACGGAGGTTTCTGGATGTTCGCCTCATCGGTAGAACCAACAAGGGCACCATCCTCCCGCTGGATTTTCTAGTTTAGGTGACTGGGTGTGCCCTCGAGTGTTCTTTCTTAGCAGCGAACATAGGAAACCTTCGATGCACGGCCTAGTTAGGTTTAGTTTCTTTGCAAAATTTTATATTTGTGTCCACGACGGTTCAAACTATGTATTAGTTTGTGGAAAACCATGTGCCTAACTGTGTTTTCGTGTAAACCACGTTCCAAATTATGTATTAGTTTGTGGAAATTGAAATAAATAAAAAATCAAAAAAAGTATTTTAAATGTTTGGGGGCGGCGTTTGGGGGACGCGGCTGGGGAGCGACGTCCCGGCACGAACAAAACACGTCCCCCAAACGCTCAATCCGGCGCGGTTTAGGGGAAAGTTTGGGGGACGCGACTGGAGATGCTCTTAGGGTGGCTCAGCTGGTACGCGGTCTCGATGCCGGCGGGTGTTTGTTTGTTGAGGTTTAAAAGTCAGAATGGTGGCTCCGAAAAACGTTGATGTGCTCGTAGCGTGCCAACTACGATTACTTGGGTGGCATTGTGGCAATGACATCGGCTCAACTGGTAGCAGCCTCGAGATTGGTGTGTGCGCGCGTTGCAATTGTTTTGATTATTGGCTAGCCAAAGAACTGAGTAGATAAGAGCATCTTTTGTTGCCTTCCTTGGTAATCTATCGATTTGGGAACACTACCACATGGTCTCGTGTTTGGGTATGTTTGTTTTTCCGCTTCTTCGCCCTTGCTTTCCTGCATTGCCACCAGTGTGGTCGGAATTTCCCTGCGACGACCTTTATCCGCACACGCCTTAGGTGGTACTCCTTATTCTGGGCGACTCGTGTTGCTTCGCAGACGGCAGCCACAACACGGGTCTGAGCGTTCAATTCGAGGATCCTCTTTTACTCGGTCGCCATGAGGAGGCGTCCATCCTCCTTTCTCGCTGCCCGCTCGATGGAGATCCCGGTGATGAGGCGGGGGTCGCCTCGCTGACCTCCACTCGGTTAAGGGTGGCGTCCCTAAGCTGCCGCGGCTTCTGGTAGACGCAAGGATAAAAGCCTGCTCCAGTTTGTCGGCCCCGACCTGTCGTCCCACTTCGCCTACTCCTCAGTTGCCTCGCGCTCCGAGTTCGCCATGAATGGGCTTGAGTTGGGGCAACACAGGCTAGGCTTTCGAGTATTTAGCTAGAAGATGAGAGGAGGGTGCGAGGTTCCTCGTGCGGTGGCGTGGCTTTGTATAACCATACACGATGCGGGAACGACGGGAGGAGGAGAAAGGGCGAGAAGGATGGTATGCATTAACACCAACCCCGAGTTGGGAAGGCGCAGCGCCAATGAGATGTCTCGCATGCATCCGCACCGGAAACTGTGGTCGTTATTATAAAAAGCCGCCTAGTTTCGTTATGAATCGGTAAATTCTTTTAGAGGTCTACAACACTATGGCAATAGACTATATAGCAGGGTCTTCTATTCGCTCAGTAAAAAAGAAAGAGCGCCTCGTGCTTCCAAGAGAGAAAAGGGCTTGGAGACATAAGAAATGAGACCTTGTCAAGTCACAACTATGCTTATCCTTTAGGACAAGTAGCACACACAGAGCCTTGTGTCAATGATGTGGACCTTTTATGATTTATTGCATGGTAGATGGAGTAACTAAAACACAACATGATAAAAGCGGATTAGGGAGTCTCCAAGGCGGATAATCCAAATGAAGGCCGAGCACCCTGCACAAATTTTAAAAAATTTAAAAATTGATTTTTTTTCTTTGAAACACGGTACAATTTGCTCACACATACGCACATACACTCATTCCTATGAACGCACGCACACCTATCCCTATGAGCATTCCTTAGAGTATGAGCTCAAAAAATTGATCCGACAAGTCTTGAGATAAGGAAATCCAATCCGGGTGAATCGATTGTTCAAAAATAAATCTAAATGTTAAAAGGTTAAGACTTTTTGCATGTACATCCAACAATTCTATGCTCCTACGCAAGTTCTTGGGAAAATAGTAATATTTTTGCGCCCGTGTAAAATAAGTTAAAATTTGATTTTCTAACATGACTATTCACGAGATAGTTTTTTCTTTTACACAGGTCACATAAAATGTTTCATATTTTCGAAAATTTGTGTGCGGAATTTGTTTGACATTTCAAAAAAAAATCTGGATTGATAATAATAGATTTATATGCACATTGGAGCTAAAGCGCCATCTCCAGATAGTGTTTTTCAATCGGCATGGTTTGGCTATCGTTATGGCCTTCTAACAAGGTTTAGGCTGCTCTCTTAGACGAAATGGTACTTCTAGTAGTTTGAAGATACTACCTCTTTTTTTACTACATGCATGATTCACCATAACTTCAAGATGGTTTGTAGATCGTTGATATCGTGCTTTCCGCGTGATTTGAAGATACTACCTCAATTCTATAATATAAGTTGGTTTAGCAACCTAAACGGAATGATACTTGTTAAGATCTTGTAAACTTTCTGTCCTGTTGCTTGGAGTTTGTTGTTATGAAGACCATCTCCTTGGAACTTGGATGAAATAGAGCCCGATAAAGCAAAATTGGCAGATAGAGCGAACTTTTGGGACCTGGGTTCAACGGAACATGATTAAACTTACTTCGATACTACCTCCATCCCAAGGAATAAGGCGCACACGTATTTCAAGGCGAACTTTGACCATAAAAATTGAGCAACAAAATCTTGGTTATATTATATGTAATTAGTATCGTTTGATTCGTATTGAAAAACACTTTCTAATGATGTTAATTTCATACAAACAATCTTTATATATTTGAAGTAATTCTTAGTCAAACGAAAAGCACGTAAAACGAGGGCGTCTTATTCCTTGAATCGGAGGTAGTATTAAGTTACATAGTTAATCGACCACTAAGTCACAACTTTTTTGAAAGGGGGAGTTTTCTTTAGATTATTCATCTGAAACTTCTGATTTTTTGTCGAAGCTACATAATTTCGAATTTGGGTATAAATTAGCACGCACATACATACGTACATCTTCTACATGTAATTTTTTTATTAGAAACTTTAGAGGCACAGAAATACAGATGTTGGGACGCTACAGTAATTCGGATTCGATTGAACCCAACACGTATTTTTGCGAGAGAGGTCCCTTCTCATCTTAAAAATCATCAGTAACAAATGGACAAGATCAAAGCATCACCGTACCAGTTTTTCTGGCAGGACAAACTCGACTCATCGTGATGGTTTCACCGTGGTCAAAGTTAAACAGTGTAACATCTGGGGACTTGTTACCTGCTACAATATGTTTAATCACTGACCAGGCCTCGGTCTTCGAGAAAAACAATGGAGGGCCGGTCGAGGATGTGCCCCCTGCCAACGCTAGCTGCACCACCGCTTCTAGTCTAGTACAGTTACATAAACGAATATCAATGGCGATGACACTGTTGCCTTTATCTCCTCGGATTCTCTAATCTAATGTACTAATCTAAACACCTGGGCAATAACACAGGACGTCATGTTCCTCGCCGTGTTAAAAAAAAATGAGACTCTGCAGTCAGTGATTGAGATCAAAGTCCTCTTCTTCTGTTTAGGATGATGAGTTTACGAAACCACCCTCAGCTCGTTGGTCTGAACCTACTCCGCGGTCGCAGGCCAGTCCACTGAGGGCATCTCCAGCGGGGCGACGCATATTTATGTCCGTTTGCGTTGGGCATGGACACAAAAAACGTTCGCATGTCCGCATGCGTCTGCCCCTTCTCCAGCGGCAGAGACGCATTTATTTGACCGCATGCGTGATTAGAGAGGAGAGAGAGGAAAAGATTTTGTTTGTGTGGCTAGGAATAAGCGCATGCGTGATTAAAGGATGAGAGAGGGCTGCATGCAGCCCAACCGGACACAAACGGACGCACGGACGCGTCCGCAGAGACGCATTCCTGGAGCATATTTGGTCCACGTTTGCGTCAGGACGGACACTGCGGACGTTTTGCGTCGTCCCGCTGGAGGGCGTTTTTTATCCGCGCAGACGCAAACGGACGAAAAACATCCGTTTGCGTCGCCCCGTTGGAGATGCCCTGAGCCCACAGGTCGGTGGTGGGCAACGCGGGGAAGGGTCAAAAGCTCGACGAGCTCATCATGGTGTCATCAGCGGGTGACGGAGGAGCAAACGACAAAGGAGGACGTATTCAGAGTCTATCTCCGCCCATCGCCACCCGTTTAGGGATGGAGAAGAATTAGACTCATTACTCCAGTACTAACGAACAATAGTGCCACGGGGTGGACGGAACCACCAACTAGCAGCTGACGACTTTCGAGTGACGCCAGCACTGCGAAGGGCCGGTGACGCTGCTGCTAAATTACCTAGACGCAAGTGCAGTTGTTGGCTCCACTATTTTGTAGGGCGCTTGTGGCCGTGTGTGGGCATCGAGTGTGCGTGCATCACACTTCATGTCCACATGCCACTTGCCCATAGTGCTTGGCTTGGAAGATGCTATACCCTGACGTGCATCATATTGTAGTGTAGTACTCACTCTCTTCCGGTTTATAGGATTTGCATGTATTCTTAAATCGTAAATTTAAATATGATAATATAAGATATATGTAATACAAAACATATGTTCTTAGAAAATTTGGATGTTCTAATAATATAATTTTAATGTTGTACAATTGATATTATATTGACCAAACTGACAACCTAGCAATACGTGCAAGGTCTATAGACTAGAGGGAGGTAGTAGTTAAGTTATGGTTTTGGCAGCCAATATGCTTAAAACAACGCTGATCACGATTTTTGTGAACAAGTTGAGGTTGCCATGGAGACCGTAACACAATTGTTCAAAATAATAGATTTGGAACCACTAATTTGCAGCATAAGTACACTTCGGTAATCTTGCATAAGCACGCGAGTTCAATCATTCTCGTATGAACTGAAGAGTACGAGCAGACTTAAAGCACAAACTTGAAGGAAAGGCTGAATTCAAAACATCTTGAATAGGAATCTCTCTTCTAGGGCTTCAGACTGAAATTAGTGGGCCTAATTTGACTACCCCACTTTTGGGTTAAAAACTTCCAAGTGACTCCACTTCCACAAAATGAATCGATCGGGCATGTTGCCTATATTGGCATGAAAAGAACGCACATTAACTAACTACTCTTTGAATACGAGGTCACTGCTAAAATATACTCCCTCCGTTCTGAAATAGTCTACATTCTAGCCTCAAAATTTGTTCCGAAATACTCTACATTCTAGTTTTTAGTCAACAACAACACTGAAACCGAGATGGTTTTACTCTTTTTATTGGATGTTGTTATTTTCATTGTAGCTTGAATTGGTTGTTCAAATATCTAAGTAGTACTAATAAATGCACTACTAATTTGTCTTATTTTTTCTACTCCCTCCGTCTCCGTTTAACAGGCGCGCACGTAGTTTAAGAAATTGCTTTGACCATTATTTTGATTAATAAAATATAAAATATGTGTCACAAAAATTATATCATGAAAAGATTTTTTGCATACGAATCTAAAGATATAGATTCTATAGACATAAAATTTATATTCTATTGACCAAATCAGTGGTCAAAGTTTGTCTTAAACTACGTGCATGCATATTAAACCGAGATGGAGGAAGTAGAATGTAGACTAAATCAGAATGGAGGGAGTAACTTCCATCTATACAAGGCCACTATCTTTGTCGAAGAATAATCGATTAGATTTCTCTCTTGTACAAATTTGCTCGTTAATATGGAAGTTGCATGCAAATATTGAGATAGAGATACCACATGCAACTGTTTAGTTAACCTAGAATACGAGAAGTTTTCCACATAGTTAACCATGCTATTAGTAATTGATTTTGTTTTCTTTGTATCTGGAAAATGGGATAGTGTCCTTATGCAAGAACATGGGGGAGTAATTCTTTTCAAAAACAGGAGAAATGTATTAATTATTATATCAGCAGTTCATTACATGAAGTTTCGCGTGTATTTCTTGCATTTACCCACAAGCACGTCTCAAGCCATATAAATTTGTGACTATCATTTTTTGAGTAATTTTCACTTTGTACACGCAAAATTACGTTGGTGGCCACTTTTAGAAATGGCAAGGGTACGCGTCATATTTAGGGATAAGAAATCAATATTAAGGTGTCAACAAAAGGTAAAGATGGATGGCTCCCATCGAGAAACAAAGAGATAGACATGAGCTTAAAGGGTAAAAATAGTTTCACACTTAAATACGAACACCTTTTATGATTCCCCAATATTACCATAGCGTTTGGCCCATTTCCTGCACAACTTCATGGATTTACATGACCTTCCACTTGGCCTCGTCCAAAATGGCGAGGACGTGTTCAAATACTAGTATGATTCCTCTAACATTCTCATAACTCAAATTAATTAAAAGTTGAGATTGGTGATTTTTCTTTTAACCAGAACCGAATATCTATTAATTAAGAAGATAATTACCGATATGTTTGCACAAAATGGGTCAAATCGTTAGGACACGAAAACATGATAACACAGACGCAGGCCCCTCTAATTGATCTTCTTACCAATATAACTTCTCAAAAAACTATTTCACCATCAAGCTTGCTTGCATGTGTCATGGTCATAACTCCTCCTCAAGTCAGCCATTCGACTCCACCTCCTAAGCCTAACAATTAAGTCCACATTGTAGTGGTTATACAAAGCCCATGATCGACCGCTCACTCAAAAAACTGGGTAACGTATGATTGTGAGCAACAAAGGGGAAACATGGAAGGTTCATGTTGAAGATAACCAATGCAATGGAACGTCCCATCACCCGACATTTATCGCCAGCTAGATGACGAGACCATACCTCCAACTTCGTAATAACAAAGTTGACCATAGAGATCAGAAAATCATACAGCCAGGTCCGGGCGAGCGGGAGTGGTGCCATCACACAGGGCCTATAATTTTCAGGGGCCCCAAATTTTATTAAACCAAGCCTGCAGTTGCCGGCCCATTAGCCTGAACACCGTCTAATGGGCCAACCCATTAATCCCGCCACCTCCTGAAGCCAGATTAAAATAGATCAAGTCGGTATTAATATGCGCTTAGGAAGTTTCGATCCCAAAACCTGCAGCACAAAGAAAAGGCAGACCCGGCTAACCAACTATCAGTATTTTGCATGTGTAACACCAACAGATTAATCGATTATTATTATCCACATACAATTATAATTTTAATTTTCCAAAAAAATATGGGGCCCCTTCTAAAATTTGGCACGGGGCCCCATTTTTTGTCGGCCCGGCCCTACATACAGCAACCAAACACTGGTCTCTGCCGCCATAGTTGTCACACAAACCACTAGCAAAATCCGAGCGGTACTCGTGTCGAGCGTTGCACTGTGCATGTTCATTGAAGAGAGGAGGCAACGCCCGCCACCGCTGGTACCGATTTGTGATATGTTGATATCATGAATGCTTACCATGATATAGTTCAAATATAGTTTAACTCCTTGAAATTAAATCTATGTTGAGTAAAAATAACTATATGCGTTATGTGTGAGCAAGAGAAATTTATGCGGCCATGATACTGAAATATTCTCTCGGTTCAAAAATATATGACTTAATTTTTGCTAAATATATGGATATACCTACACATTAAAATATGTCTGTTTCTAGATACATTTCTTGATACATGTGTATCTAGATAAAACCAAATCACTTATTTTGGAACGGAAATAGTATGATTTTTGAGATGCAGCCTTCGCTTTCCTACCGTTTTTTTTTTCAACAAAAGTTATAAGTGTACATGTTACATCATGACAGTGAAACGAACGGTAGGGGGATAGATTGTGCGTGAACCATGTTTGCCAAATCCATGGTTCGCGTGAGTCACAATCTCAAAATGTCGAGGTAATAAGTTTTTTACAATAGTTTGACTCGAAATTGGTAGCCGATGCAATATATCTCTTGCACTATTGCAGTACTAAATTTTCTATCCATGCTACAGTGTTCAAATTTACTCGTCCACTCTGGAAATGGAATTTGAAATACATGGCAGCTGACAAACTGAGTTAAATGGATTACATCCGTGGAAACATTCAGAACGAAACATCGTGCACCCCATTCGATTAGTAGCTAGCTAGGCTGAGTCAGTACGCGCGCGCGTGGACTGCGACGCGGAAACCCGATCATTCTGTTCGACGGCCTCGCCTTCGTGGTCCGCGTCCTCGTCGTCGTCGCTCTCCGGCCGCTGCCGCTCCACACGGTCGTCCCTCCGCTCCTTCTTGGTGGGCACCGCGTCGTCCACCTCCCGGAAGTCCTCCATCCTGAACCTCGGCCTCCACGGCGGCTCCGCCACCCTCGGCCGCTTCCTCGACGACCAGCCGGCGCCGTACACGTCCCTGAGGGCCCGGATGTTGGCGAGCAGCGCGTAGAACCGCTCCACCTGCTCGTCCTCGCCGCTCTCCTCGGCCGCGCCACCGCTGGCGCCGGCGACAGCCAATTTGGACGGTGAAGCTCGGCGCACCTCCGGCACAGACGACGTCGTGGACGTGCCGTCGCAGGCCGGCTGGGCTTCCTGCTTGACCGATGCGGTGGTGTCCATCGCCTCCGGCGTCCGGCCGATCGTCGTGGACAGTACGGGGGAGACAGAGAGGGGAGACAGGAATGGCAGAGAGATGGACCGATGAATGAGGCTATCGAACCAATCGAAGACGTTGGGCTTATATATAGGCGACGCCGGTGGTCGTGAGCAGCAGAGCGCGGGCGTACGTCTCACTGTTTAAACTGACCAGCCACTGCGGCCGCTGCGCACTCCTCGTGATGGAAACGTCAAAGACTTTGGACATCCCGTGAGCAAAATTAAACAGTGTCATTACTACTAGCGGCAGTGAGAAAATAAATGAAAAGTGCTAGTATACTAATTCTAGATCGACTGGGAATTAATTTAATTTTCAGTTAGATGGTGTTATGGAAAAATTTCAGTTGCAACCTCGTATAACTGGAAAAATCTCAGTTGCAACCCATGATACAATTTGCGCGAATCACGAAACATTTCTATGGTTTAGTAGCCGATAGAGACCTAACCTAATTCTCAATTGGCGGAAAATTAGCAAAATCAAAGATATTTTTTTGAGGAGGAAAATTATTATTCGGTGTACCTACAAATACAAGTCATGGTCCTCGCATCAAAAGAAATTACTATGGAGTTGACACTGGTTATGAACAGAACTCGTTGGTCAAGACAAGTGGGGATACTAGATTATTTAGTTGATCGTGTACCTTAAACCATGACCCAGAACCAGTCTCCCGTAAGAAAATAGGACGGCAGTAGCTGTAACGGTGCTCTCCCCGCTCTTCGAGTCTTCCGTCAGACAAAGAAAGAATCACCTCGTGCTCTCAAAAAGAAACGACTTTGGGAGGAGGGACCGACGAAAAGGAGACCTTGTCTGTGTGTCGCAACAGGGAAGACGGACGCTGACGTCATATGGGTGACGTCGGGACTGCTTTGTCATAAATCGGGAGTCACCTGGTTCGTGAAGTGTCACATATTCGATGGGATCGGGTCGTGGTGGCGTGGTGGGGGCTGTACGGCACTAGTGTATTTTTTGGCAGCCTCGCGCCGATCGGTGGTGCGGTGCCAGCGAATCAGCGATTGATCGATACAGTTGGTCGTGCCGGATGGCACCGCGTGAAAATATACTCCATCCATCTTTTCTCTTTAATTTTTTAAGATAAATTATGGAGTGGAGTAAAAAATACATTCGGAACATGCATCTTTCCTCTTTAATTTTTCACCTTCAGTAAGCTAAGTGAATGTAGAAAACAAGAAGAACATGTGATCAATACTATTGGGTTTGATTTCCGTGCGATGAGAGAGAAGCAATTACAGTGCATTGGAAGATAGGAGTACACTCTTTTGTGAACAAAGTTTGGAGCTAGATGTATATCCACATAGATCGCTACCAGGCGGGCCTTTTTAGTTAAAAACTAAAATAAAGTGCTAGAAATTTCAAAAAATAAAATACTTCGAGATCACAATGTGTCATCTAATTGCAAGAGAAAATAACAAAAATTAATTTTGATAGTACTTTGTTTTTGCAAAATTGCGTTATGTGTCGGTAAAACGACTTTTCTGATTGCATACGACTTTCAATGAGAATATTTTTTATATGAAAATGTATCTACGTAAAATTTTACATTCGATTTCAACCGTCTTCAGTTGTTTAGCGATTTTTTAGATTCCCCAAAATTGAAAATGAAACGGGACTTTTTCATGTTTTAGAAGAGCCCAAAACCCTCGGACCTTAGTCCATCTCCAATGGGACGACCCATCCTGCGCCCGCCCGTTCGAATGGGCCGCGCCGGACAAAAACGCAACCCAACGCGGCGACACAACCCAAAAGCGAATGGCCGCGGTGTCCGGGACGATGCAAATCGGTCCAAATCTGGGCCAGGTTTGCGTGGTCGTAGATGGCATGCGGCGTCCTCCCACATCCGCCTGCTCGCATCCCAGGGCCTACCCACTGCTAGGAAAAGGCCTATAGCCGCAAAAATTATTGTCTGTGCACCAAAAACGGTGCCCGCCGGAGCTAAATAATACCGGCGCACCATGTTTTCTCCGCGCCGGTGATGACCCAATACCGCCGGCGCAAAAAAAAATTAGTGTGCCGGGGATAAGGGTGAACCAGGTTCCAGGTGAAGTTGAAAATTGGCGAAGTTGAAAATCGGGGCCATCTTACTGCCGGCGCACCTACATGGTGGTGCGCCGGGTGTAAGGGGAGATGCAATTTTCCCTCCACACCCCCCCAATTGCCTTTTAATTTTTCGAAAAAAAAAAGTAAATAATAGAAAATAAAAAAAAATCCTTTGAACTACCCATGTATTATATAATCTAGTTTTAATGAAAATTTTAAAAAATGAATGTCGATATATTATGCAAAATGGCATCATCTTTCGGTATAACGGGATTTCTGGTTTTATATGACCTCCAATGAAAAAAAAATATCAAAATGTACTTACGGTCCTTTGGACAAAAGTTTGATTCGGCAAATTAAAAACAGAAACACGATTTTTTTCAGGTTTTAGATTTGGATGAAAAAATAGGAAAAATTATTGCCGGTGCACCACCATATTTGGTGCGACGACGGTAACCTATGCTATATATACTTGATACGTTGCAAACGTATCTATAATTTTTGATGCTCCATGCTTGTTTTGCACCAATTCCAACATGTTTTATAGGCACTTTGTATCATATTATGTCATTATTTGGACTAACCTGTTAGCAAGTGTCACAGTGCCAGTTTCTGTTAATTATGTCCGTTTATTGCAGAAATAGTCCAAAAATGAAAGTGCTCGGAAAATTTTGGAAAATTCACCAAAATTCTTATTCACCAGAAGACTCCGGGAGCCATAAGGGGAGTGCCGGGAGAGCCACAGGGTGGCTATACATGGGCCAGGCGCGGCTTGGGCCCTGGCCGCTGATGACCCACAAGTATAGGGGATCGCAACAGTCTTCGAGGGAAGTAAAACCCAATTTATTGATTCGACACAAGGGGAGACAAAGAATACTTGAAAGCCTTAACAGCGGAGTTGTCAATTCAGCTGCACACTGGAAACGGACTTGCTCGCAAGAGTTTATCGATAGTAACGAGTTTTATAAGCAGTAGCGGTAGTGAAATAACGACAGCGAGTAACGAGAGACAGCGGTAGTGATTATAGTAAACAGCAGGATTAAAATACTGTAGGCACGGAGACGGATAACGGGCGTTGCATGGATGAGAGAAACTCATGTAACAAACATAGCAAGGCATTTGCAGATAATAATAAAACGGTGTCTAAGTACAAAGCAATCAATAGGCATGTGTTCCAATTATAGTCGTACGTGCTCGCAATGAGAAACTTGCACAACATCTTTTGTCCTACCAGCCGGTGGCAGCAGGGCCTCAAGGGAAACTACTGGATATTAAGGTACTCCTTTTAATAGAGTACCGGAGCAAAGCATTAACACTCCATGAACACATGTGATCCTCACGTCACTACCATCCCCTCCGGTTGTCCCAATTTCTGTCACTTCGGGGCCATTGGTTCCGGACAGCGACATGTGTATACAACTTGCAGGTAAGACCATAAACAATGAATATCAAGATGAAACAATAACATGTTCAGATCTGAGATCATGGCACTCGGGCCCTAGTGACAAGCATTAAGCATAACAAGTTGCAACAATATCATAAAAGTAACATCTACGGATACTAGGCACTATGCCCTAACAATCTTATGCTATTACATGACCAATCTCATCCAATCCCTACCATCCCCTTCGGCCTACGGCGGGGGAATTACTCACACATGGATGGGGGAAACATGGCTGGTCGATGGAGAGGCGTTGGCGGTGATGGCGGCGATGATCTCCTCCAATTCCCCGTCCCGGCGGAGTGCCAGAACGGAGACTTCTGGCTCCCGAGACGGAGTTTCGCGATGTGGCGGCGTTCTGGAGGGTTTACGGCGACTTCGACTTCTCCCCGTGCGTTTTTAGGTCGAGGCCGATAAATAGTCCGAAGGAGGGCGTCGGAGGCCAGCCGAGGGGCCACACCATAGGGCCGCGCGGGCCCCCTAGGCCGCGCCGCCTTATGGTGTGGGGCCCTCGGGCCTCCACTTGATTTGTCCTTACGGCTCCGTCGGTATTCGGGAAAATAGGGCCTTCGTCAAAATCCCGAGGTTTTTCCTGAAAGTTGGATTTACGCACAAAAACGAGACACCGAAACGAGTTCTGCTGAAAACAGCGTTAGTCCGTGTTAGTTGCATCCAAAATACACAAATTAGAGGCAAAACAATAGCAAAAGTGTTCGGGAAAGTAGATACGTTTTGGACGTATCAACTCCCCCAAGCTTAGCTTATTGCTTGTCCTCAAGCAATTCGGTTAACAAGCGAGCGATAAAAGAACTTTCACGAACACATTTGTTCATATGATGTATATATTCTCATGATATGGCTAATACTTAAGCAGTTCATAATAGGGTACATGCAAATAAGATCATCTAGCAGCTATGTCAATCATGAAGAGGTACCAACAATTAATAATAAACATCATGAATCATGTATATAAGCAGGATTGCAATGTTCATAAAAGAGTATGATAGAGTGGTATCTCGCTTGCCGGTATTTGATCGGCAAAACATAAATGCCCGGGCACCTCTGGAGTTCATAGAAAGACTAGAAGTAGTGATTGTCAAAGATAAAAGCATCAAAGTTATACCACAATCAATCATATTTTGAGACAAGCATATTATACTAAGAATGACAGTTGTGCTCTCAAGAAAGTGCTCAAAGAAAGGATGGAGACACAACATAAAAGTAAAAGATTGACCCTTCGCGAGAGGAAAGCGAGGGATTAACATGCGCTAGAGCTTTTCATTTGTAAAGCGGGCGTAAAATTATTTTGAGAGGTGTTTGTTGTTGTCAACGAATGGTAATGGGTACACCAACTACCTCGCCAACCGGACTCCCAAGAGCGGCTCCCATGAATTATTTGCATTTTTATGTGGCACTCCTTCCAACCTTTCTTACACAAACCATGGCTAACCGAATCCTCGGGTGCCTGCCAACAATCACATACCATGAAGGAGTGTCTATTTAAGTTAATTAATTCGGGACTGGGAATCCCATTGCCAGCTCTTTTTGCAAAATTATTGGATAAGCGGATGTGCCACTAGTCCATATGAGAGTCCGTCAAAAGTAAATGACAAGGTTGAAAGCTAAACACCACATACTTCCTCATGAGCTATGAAACATTAACACAAATTGAGAAGCATTTTGAAGGTTTTAAAGGTAGCGCATGAGAATTTACTTGGAATGGTTTGAAATGCCATGCATAGGTATTTATGGTGGACACTGCTGGAATAACTTGGTTTTCATGTGTTTGGAGGCACGAGCAGCGTTCCCGCTCGGTACAAGTAAAGGCTAGCAAAAGACTAGGGAGCGACAAATCAAGAGAGCGATGCTTGTCATAATCATGCTTGCGGCAAAATAAATTAACTGAGGCATAAAAGTGATACAAGAACTCTGAAGCAATGTAAATCATTGAGGCTTAATTGACTTTTGTTCAGTCATATGCATGCGTGAGCATGTGCCAAGTCGATATAAATGAATTATTCAGAGGAGGATACCACAATGTCATACTTACTTATGAATAAAACAATGCAAGCAAACATCCATGACATGCTATTGGAGCTAACATGAGAGATCATGAACTACTAAACTTTCTTAAATGACATATACCTCACATGAACCAACTAAGCATGCTCACATGGATGAGTATATATACAAAAATGAAAACAAATAGAGTTCATACCAGCCTCTCACCACAATCAGATTGTCGTAGATCGTCATTATTGCCTTTTCACTTGTGTAGCTTGGATAATATGAAATGAAAACCACGCTCCAGCCACCGAAGACCATTGAACTCATAATGAACTTTACAAACCAAAGGAGAACAGCAAATATTTTTGGTGTTTTCGAATTTGAGAACAAGAACAAAAGGAAACAAGCAAACAAAGCAAAATCTTTTTGGGTTTTCTTATAGCAAACTAGCAATAGCAAATAAGGCGAAACAAATGCAAGAAACCAAGATAAACAAATGATGAAGAGAAACAACAGAAATATTTTTGGTCTTTTTGTGTTTTGGGAAAGAAACAAAGCAAGAACAAGAAATAGCGAACTAAAAGAAACACAGAAAAGCGAGATGGCAGAAATCTGCCAAAACCTGACAGCAGTACAGAAATCGATTTTTACAAAAATCTTACGTTGCTCAGCTCGAAAAGTGTTCAACTAATGAAAGTTAGATAACAACCTGGGGAACATGCACAAAAATTGGCAGCTCAAAATAACGTTCTGGCTGTGCGCACGAATTTTTCTAGTAACAGTCCAGAATCTGTTTTCAGGCAGCACTTCCCCAAATATCATCTCCCTCTCATTAGAAAACCACTCAAACAAACTAAACAAGTATATACAAGTATCCAGCAATCATGATATGCAAAGAATGAGTGATGCCGGTATACCTCCCCCCAAGCTTAGGCTTTTGGCCTAAGTGGAGTTCAATCCCATCGAGGCCATGAGGTAGTATCCCCGTGGTACGACGAAGATGGATCATATTCCGGGTATATGCTAGAAGAAGCACCCGGATACGTGACGGTGTAGTCGTAGGAGGGCTCGGCGTCCTCGGAGTCATGCTGCTGGTGGAAATCTTGTATCTTCATATGTTCATCCACCTCCTCCTTAGTGCGCGACCATGGTTGCCTGTCAATACGGAACAAACCCGGTCGGGGAAGAGGGATTTCTTTCTCATCCCCGTCAGCAAACAACATTCTATAGACCATATTATCTAAAGTGGAAACGGTGGTAACAAAATGATGGCTTTTCATAGCAGTGATATCAAGCCTCCTAGGGGTTAATGGCACATCATTAGGATCAATAGGAAGCTCTAAATATGTTAAAATGCGCAGTGCAATAGTTCCTCCAAAAATAGGCCCCCTGTTAGACAGGCGGCGAGCAATAAGAGAACCAAGATGATAAGATGTCCGTCCAGTAAGTGCAATATTCAAGAAGGCAAGATGGTAACTAGAAATATTGCTAGTGTTCTCCCTACCAAGTATGCTAGTAGCAATGTAATATGCAAAATATTTAATGGCGGGGAGTTGAATGTTCCTTATCTTGCCCCGCTGAATGGTGCGACAGTCATCATTGGTGATCCCTCGATAGAGCTCCAACAAGTCCCGGGGGTTGTCATCAATCCTCCTTGCTGTACCTACAGGGGCAATATCCAATGCACGACAAAATGTTTCCAATTCCATAGTAATAGGGTTATCATAAATCTTGAATGCAACTGTCGGCTCATATTGCGTGTTTTGGAACTTGAAGCTCTCGACGAAGATTTTGGTGAGCATGTAGTATTGCTCCCTTTCATCTCCCACGTAGGTGGCTAAGCCCGCCTTGTTGACAAGGGTGAAGAAATCATCCAATGTCCCTGCATTTGTCAGAAAATCATAACATGTGAAGGATGAAGCATTAGGAGCCCCATTGTCCTCTTCGGGCGCGAAGCTAGGCGCGATGATATCCTCATTGTACGATCGCCTAATTTGGGTGGCGGTCCTAGAAGGCCTCCCGGTGCTGGTTGTTCCTTTCTTGAACAATTCTCCAAAGATGAACTTCTTCATCTCTTTTCTGAAATTTTTCAACAAACAATATAAAACTTGATTTTGTGACATATAATTGAGGGAAACTACTGTAAGGGTACATTGCCCCTATGTGTGGTTTTGGTAATTAATGACAACCCCTATGGACTAATGTTTTCATTGAGTTTATATGAAGGAATATTCCATAGGTACTACTTGTACTCCATGTGTTGGATTCAAGTATGGATGCCATGAAGATAAAGGTATACCTTGTGTATTGGCATCAAGATCATAGGTATAAAGATATATATGTGATATGATGAAGAAGAAGAAATGAAGATGGAGTTCTTATGTGGAACTCAATATTAGCCATGCTCTATCTTATGTGAGTATGAGAAGATACAAGGTTGAGTTGGGCAAGTTCAAGATGAGCATCTTGAGTGGATCACATGCTTGAAGCTTGCCGTCCATTTGGTGATAATGGACATGTGAAGATGTGCATCAATGGAGCTTTCCCATCATAGTGTATGGGGGAGCATTTGTGAGTCTTCACGAAGCAACATTGGTCAAGAGAGGCATTCCGGCTTGAGTGAAGCTTGAAGAGTTATCATCAAGATCAAGCGGGATGCGCAAGGCAAAGGTATGGCCTTGCTAGGTTTTCCTTTTACCGGTCTCAAGGTGGATGTTGGGAGACCGGATTATAGGATAGATAGCCGCACTATTAAGAGGGGCTTTCGGTTGGGTAACTTGATCACATCGTCTTAGGGAGCTCAACCCTTTGCATACTTTTCATATCCTTATTGCTTCTTGGTGTTTCTATGTGTAAGGTTCTTGATCTTGTTGCTAGCTTTACAACAAGCCCAAGTTCATCAAAACCGGAGTTCGCATGCATCTTCTATTGCGTTTTCGAGGTTGGGTGATTTTACCGGTTATTCATGATATAAGGTTCTATCCTTTTATATTCATGATAAAATCCCCTCCTACAGTTTCTTGTGTTTGCACTTTCTATTGGATAGCATTTGTTGTTATCTTTCCAACAAAAGTGGTTTCATGCGAATCGGAGTTCGGGAGCAATAGTTATTAAAGAAAAGGGAAAAAGGAAAAAGAATAAAAAGAAAAAGAAAAAAGGGGGAGGGGCAGCCGGTCTGCCGGGCCACGCGCCGGCCCACCCGGTCGTGACCGGCCCGGGCGCCATTGCCATCCGGGCGACATCCAGTGGGCCTGGCGGGATACTCCGGCCCAGGCGCCGGTTTCCTACCGGGCCGCCCGGTGGAGGCCCCGGTCGGACCGGCCTCTCCGCCGGCTGGGCTTCAAACCCCAGCGCGGCCCACCTGCCCCGCGCTCCTCCCGCTTATCCGCCGCCCAGCACGGCTGCTGCCCAGTCCGGTTACTGGGCCGGTCCGGCCGGACCCCCAGCTGGGCTGGTCCGCGCCAAATCCGGTTGACCGGCACGGCAACCGGCTGGGCCACCTTTTTGGGCTATTTTTCCTGCGATTTTCACTTGTCTTTTTCCCCAACGGTTTTATTTGCTCCCATGCTATAAATAACCCTTCTTCCACCTTGAGCATGTAGTTCTTCCCATTCTCTCACCTCCATTGTTGCTATTTGAAGAACTTGCTCTCCCCCTTGATTCCTCCCATAAATCTTGCTAATTCTTGAGGGATCTAAGAGAGGAGATCTAGATCTACACTTCCACCAAACCGTTTCTTCTCTAAGTGAGGGAATCTCTTGGGATCTAGATCTTGGAGTCTTTGGTTGACTTTCCCCCTTGTTCTTCCTCTCCAATCTCATCCTAGCATTCGTTGCTTTGGTGGGATTTGAATGTGAAGGACTTGAACACCTTCGGTGTTCTTGCTTTGCATCATTGCATAGTGTTGAGCTCTCCACCACGATTTGTTCGAGTGAGAGACCGTGAGCTTGTTACTCTTGGAGGGTGACCTCCTAGTTGGCTTGGTTGGTGTCCCGGTGATCTCTTCGTGGAAGATTGTGAAGGGGCCGGGCTTCTCCTTCGTGGAGCTTGTGAAGTGGTTGTGGAGCTTGCCATCTCCGGAGCGGAGGAAAAGCTAACCATAAGGAAAGGGTCATTATCCTTCGTGGGTGTGGTTCGGAGAATAGGGTGAGCCTTCGTGGCGCGGGGAATCCTTCGTGGGACCTCCACTCCTCCAAACGTGACGTACCTTGTTGCAAAGCAAGGGAACACGGGAATACATCCTCGTCTCTGCGTGTCTCGGTTATATCTATACCCGAGCTCTCTTTCCTTGTGATAGCCATCGTGCTTGAAGTACATATATCTTGCTATCACTTGTGCTACATATATCTTGTGCCTATCTTGCTTAGCTCTAGTTGCTATTGTTACACTTAGTTGAGCTTAGCATATTTAGGGTTTGTGCTTGTAAACTAAACGATAGTTTAATTCCGCATTCTTACAAGACAAATCCGCAAGAGTTTGTAATTGCCTATTCACCCCCCCCTCTAGGCGACATCTCGATCTTTCAATTGGTATCAGAGCAAGGTCTCTCCTTGTTTTAGGCTTCACCGCCTTGAGAGTAAAGATGTCGGCTAGTATAGTGCACAATGACACAATTATCTTTAATGGCACAAATTATCTTTTGTGGAGAAATTGCTTGCTTTGTAAGCTTCGGACCTTGTGTCCACATATAGAGCAATTTCTAGATGTCGGTTTTTCTCCTCCGATGGATTCTCAAAATCTATCTTTAGAGGATGAGAAAAACTTACATCTTGAAGCTCAAGTATCTAATGAGCTTTTATTCTCTTTGAGACCCGATTTTCGTAGGTTCTTGATATATATAAAGCGAAAGTCGTCTCATGAGATGTGGATCAAGCTTAAAGAAATGTTTGGTGGATCCATTTCTCATTTGGTTGGTGGTGCCTCCGAGGAGCTCTCTTCCTCTTCACATCATGAAGAGCTCCAAGTTGCTTCCACCTCCGGCCGTGATGATATATCATCTACTTCCACTTCACCAACGTGTAGCAAGACACGAGGTAATGATATGGTGAGTGGTGAGGAAAATTGCAATGTTGATATTGTGCTCAATAGTGATGATTCTTCATCTCTATCCCATTGTAATGCTTCCTCTTTGGACTTAAACACATCTAGCATTGAAAATAACCTACCTGCTTGTGTTGATGGTCCTTACATATCATGTGTAAATTGCTTACATAGATCTCATGATGATATGCTTACCTTGTCTTGTTCCCATAATCAAAATGCTTCTATTTCCTCTAGTTGGTTGTTGACTAACAATGTAGAGGAAACCGAACACTCTATGGATCAAGACACGACTTCAAATGAGGATTCAAGAATATCTTCATCTTCATCCTCCGGTTTGCACATGTGCCTTATGGCAAAAGGATCAAAGGTATCTCCTACTTTGACTCCTAACACATCCTCTAATGATGAGAACGATGATGATGATAATGATGAAGAATATAATACCTTGGTGCATGATATGGCAATGGTTTATGCTTCTCTTCGTGGTAATAAAGAAGCTCGTGCTAATCTCGAACACTCTATGGATACCTTGTATAAATATAGGGAAACCATAGTGGAGTTGGAGTCCCATATTGAAAATGGGGAAATGAGATTCACTCTCCTCAAGCATGAGCTAAAAGACGAGAAGCATACTAATTTTATGCTTACACAAAAAATTGAATCCTATGAGCTTGAAAATGAAAAATCTATTGATGATGCTTGTGCTACTAACTCTACTTCTTGTGAAGCATCTATCTTAAAGGAGAATGTTGAGTTGAGGGCTCAACTTGAGTTGCTAACTAGCAATTATAGGGAATTGGAAGAAAGTCATAAAAAGCTCTCAAGCTCTCATGATGATCTTCTAATTTCCTATGATAGGCTAAAGTTAGCCCATGAGGCAAGTATCACTAAGGTAACATCTTGTGAGCCTCATATGGATGTTAGCACAATCTCTACTACAAATGCTATATTGCCATGTGCTAGTCCTTGTAATCCATCTAGTCAAACTAGTGATACACCTTGTGTTGGATTACTCACTTTGCCTTGTTGCTCTAACAATGAAGCTTCTACTTCCTCTAGTACTTGTATTTCTACTAACCATGTAGAGGAAATCAAAGAGCTCGAGGCCCAAGTCCTTTCTTTGAAGAAAGATTTGGAAAGCGTCATGAAGGGAAATCCGCACTTGACAAGATGCTAAGTGTGCAACAATCCCCCAATGACAAGAGTGGACTTGGATTCAACTCCAATAACAAGAACAAGTCCAAGAGCAAGAGCAACAAGAAGAAGGGCCAAGATAAAGTCGATGATCCGGCCAAGTTGGTTTGCTTCAAGTGCAAGGTTGAAGGGCATCATGTTAGATCATGCCCATTGAAGAAAAAGAAGAAGCACTTGAGTGAGAAACAACAAGGGAAACGGCCACAAGGTAAAGGTCAAGCTCATGCTCGACCTCGAGTTGAAGATAGGCCACTTCCCAAGAAGAATCAAGATATTGTTCCCCAAGAGAAGAAATCAATAAAGAAGAGAAAGGGGAACACTTGCTACTTATGCCGTGAGAAGGGGCACTTTGCTTCTTCTTGCTTAGGTGGTACCTTATCCAACCCTATAATTTTTGATGATGATTATTCTCTAGGGAAGGATAAGGATGGCAATGTGTTTGCCTAGTTTGTTGGTACTCAAAGTGGTTTCAAGAAAAGAACCATTTGGGTTGCCAAGCCTATTGTGACTAACCTCTTAGAACCCAACTTGGTTGGGGACCAACAATCTCAAACTTGATCAATAGGTACAAATGGAGGGCATTGGAGACTTGGCTACTTCATGAAGAATTAAGGGATCTTCATATTATATTTTGACCAAGCCAAGTCGTATGGTTTATCATTTATATCTTATATCCAATGTTCCTCTTTGCGGTAACTTATACTTCAACTCATCATATTTATTGTAAGTTACTTGCCCCTTTGCATGTTTGGTTTTGTACCAAATATGTGTGTGTATGTGTTGTGTCTTACTTACCTATCTTGTGTATTCAAGTATGTTTGTTTGACTCATCATATACTTGTGTATTGTTGTGAGCCTAATTGTCGTTGCCTAATCGACGGTACCTCGGAGGAGGGATCCTCACGAGGGGAAGAAGAAGTAGGGGCCATAGGGCGGAGTGCACACGGGACGGTGGTACGCGAGTTACCCAGCTTCGGAACACCTGCACGATGACAGGGCCTACTGCTGCTTGTCTGGAATTATCTGGGCACTTTCGCGTTGTTACAATGAGTTGTCGTTGTGCCTCTAGGGCTCCCGGGATCCGGCTTATAAAGGCGCATGGATCTAAGGTTTACATGGAGAGTCCTAGCCGGATTACAGATAGCCTAACTACGGTACAATATCTTGCCGTGCACGTCACGGATCCGCCTTCCATATACGTCGTCTCGGATCCGGGTTCCTCATGGGCCTCCATGGATCCGGGTTACTCCTAATGTCGGTACGGATCCGGCTTGCCGATCCTGGGCTGGACTTCTTCCTTCATGATCAACGAGCAATCCGGGCCGCCCGATGGGCCACATGCCTCATCACCATCTGTGGGCCACCCGGGCTTGCCGGATCTAGGCAACTGTCGATGGTACACCCATGAAGTATACCCACAACAGTAGCCCCCAGAGTTCTCCGAGTTTCGCCTGCGGTTTCCGCCTTGCCGATCCAACACAATCTCCGGCAAACGTTGGTAACGCGGAGAAACTTGAAGAGCTCCAACTTTGCATTTTCTTCTTTTTTCCAACTTATAGCCGGAAAATGCTCCCACCCCGCGGGACTTCATCCATCGACGTTCCAAAGAACATTTCCGGGTTACTCCCCGCTCGAACGAGAGCCAATTTATCCTCACGGAATTACCCGGAATCTTAAAAGACTCAAACAGTTCCGGAAATCTTTCACCTTCAGATCATACTTATCAACGGAAGTTCCACATTTCCCGCGCACAACTTCCTCATTTCCCGCGCTAAATTTTCGCAGATGCAAATCTTCAGCCGGAATTTTCGGGAGTGCATGGTTCAGTTACCTCCACGTCGTTTTACCGCAGTTGACCTAAACACGTGTCATCCATCTAACGGCGTGACCGTTCAGTTTCCATCGTCGGATCCGGATCCCGAATCTCCGCGCGTGGCCTATAAATACCCCGCGGCCCGGTAGAAAATCCATTCTTTCACCTCTCCTTACCACCTCGTCTTCCTCCTTGCGCCGCGCCGCCCGTCAAATCTCGACTCCGGCGAGCTTTGCCACGGTGAACCCCGCGCGCCGCCAAACCAAGGCTTCCCTCGTGCCAAGATTCCCACGTTTGAACGAGAAATTCGCTCCGCCGCCGATTCGTGGTCACGCGGGACGATTTCCTTCAAGTTTGGCGACCTCATCTTCGCCGGAGCTCCGTCGAGCCACCGCGCCATTAGCGGTAAGTACGCCGGCCTTGTAGAAGATAACTTAGTGTAGAAGATAGCCTTAGTGATCCGGGTACTCAAATACTTTGTATGGGTGCAGCCGGAAGCATGCCACTCGAATCGTCGCATTGTGCTTGGTAGCTCTTCGAGTAGCCCGGATCCCAACCAAATAGAACCCATATGCCCGGATCCCATATCATTCCTGCCACCGTATGTTTCCGACATCAGACTAGCTCAACCTTTTTCCGCATCTTCCAGCACCGCTCCAAGCCGGATCCCTTCCCTCCAAGAGCTCCAAGAAGAACTCGAAGGGCAAGCTCGGATGGCAGCGAAGGTGCAGGAGGCGGAAAACAAGAAGGCGTCCAAGGCCCGGATCCGCGAAGGAGAACGGGGTCAATGGTGGCCTTGCGAAACTACCGACGTGGAGCTTAGGGAGCTCCAGAACGAAGGAATGATCTCCTCACATTGGAGTTTCACTCGTGATCCGTCGTCCCCAAGCCAGAAGCCGGAGAAATAGTTATGACCAAGGCTTGGGTGGAACGCGGACTTTCACTTCCCTGTTCGGAGTTTTTTCTCTCTATCCTCAACACCTACGGGCTCCAGCCCCACAACATCTGCCCAAATTCATACCTTCTCTTGTCCAACTTCGTGACTCTCTGCGAAGGACATCTTGGGATCCGGCCAGATGTCAAGTTGTGGCAATTCTTTTTCCGGGTGAAGAAAGAAACCAAGGAGAAAGCAATGGTGAACTGCGGAAGCATGACGTTTATGCTCCGCCCTAGCCGCATGTACCCTCCCCATGACTCGCACGAATCCGTCCGGTACTGGAATGCCGGATGGTTCTATGAGAAGAATGCCTCAGTTCCGAAAGTCCATGAGGGTCTGCCTCAGTTCGTCAATGAACCTCCAGAAGAACTTGCGAGCTGGAGCTTCGTCCCTTCGCTCGCCCAGACCCCAATCCTGGAGAAGGCTGCGCGGAGAATCTCCTGGCTAGTCCATGACGGACTAACCGGAGCCCAGCTCACACTTAGCTGGTTCTCCCGGAGAATCCAGCCTCTACGGTACAACGCGCACCTGATGTGCGCTTATACCGGGGCGGATGATCTTCTCCGGGTTACCCGCCACGATCTTCCGGCCGACTCTCTGAAGAGAAGGATCAAGACGTTGGTGAAGATTCCGAGGGGCCAACAGGTCCCGGAACTGACCAAAGACATTTACACAAACGACCAGTGTCCTCCGGTAAGCTTTGTTCTTTTCGCTGCTTCAAACTTCACAAGCTTTTGGATGTTTAACTTAATTTTTATTCATCTTCCTTCCAGCTCAACTCTTTGGCGGAGGAAAACTTTCGCACCATTCTTCGCGTCCCCGTCACCGACGACACGGCGGAGGAGGTTCCGGATGACGACGAGGAGGAAGAGGAGGCGGCCCCTCGACCTACAAAGCGTCCCCGCGCCAAGGCTTCCGGCTCTGAGGCCGGAGCTAGCGGCGAGGCCTCCGCCAAGAAACCGAAGACGGCAAAACCACTCCCGCTAGACTCAAGGAAAGCGGAGCGTGCGCGTATAAGGATGCTCTCAACGGCTGGCCAAGGCACACGCCCCATCATCCCCGGCGCCCCGTATGTTTCCGAACATGATGCAACTTTATCTTGGCGAAATTATCTCTTGACTAAACCCTTTCACTTGTTTGCAGGAATCCGAAAACCGCTGCCACGCGGACCGCCAGCCAGGAGCCCATTACCAAATACATGAAGAAATCTCCGGCAGTCGGTCCAGCTACTCCGGCTCCGCCAAGTGCCTCTCACCCTACTCCTCAGCCATCTCCCCCTCAGGCTGACCCGTCTCCCCCTCCTGCCACAAACACTCCACCGGAAATAATTCCGGTCAGCAGCGACAAGGTAGGTGGAGAAGATTCTAAGGCCAAAGGCCCTGCCCAAGAAGATGCAAGAGAACAAGACCAAGGAGAGGTTGAAGTCACTTCTTCTGAGAAGGTCGGAGATGGCGCTGGCGACATCGTCGTTTTTCCGAAGAACTTTGGAGATCCGGCTGACATCACTTCCACCCCCAAGGCGTATGCTACCAAGTTTTTCAACAAGCTGTCCCAGTAGCCCCCAAGCATGTAGGCGGAAACTTGGATAATAGTTAGCGCTTAGATGCTTAGAGAAAGATTACTTCCGGGAAAGTTTTTTAGAATGAACCAGTAGCCCCCAAGCATTATGGCGGAAAGGTTCCGGCAATGATGCTTTGAAAGAAACCACTCGCTACAGGCGGAATTTTTACTCCTGCACTTGTGTAAATTTTACGAGAACGGCAGGGCGCCGCACTACGAGCTGCACAAGAACATTGCCCTGCAGCGCCGCGTTACTCCGAGCCGGGCGGAGAATATCCGGACTCGAAGGATAAGAATGCGGAGCTGGCTAAACAAGCGCGGACGCCCAAGGTTGGTTTCCACCTTCTTCGTCATTAACCAAATTCCGACTTTGAACTTCGTTGTTAACTTATATTATTATAGGCGCATCCTCTTCCCTTGCTACAGACCTCAACCGAACTTGAGAACCTGCGCTCCTCGTACCAAGATCCGGAAACGAAACTAACGGAGGCGGAACTAAAGAGGAGCGAGGCCGAAAAGCAGCTGGCGGAGAAAAATTCCGAGTTCATCAGGGAAAAGGGCGAGCTGAAATTGAAGATAAATGTTGACAGTGAGACCATCAAAAGTCAGCAAAAAGAGCTCAATGGACTCCGGAAGTATATGGAGACCGCGGAACAGACATCGGGATTTGCTCAATGAGAACATCTTGGGTACCGATACTTGGACCCTTGCCCGGATATTTGTTCCGACGTTTTACTTGATGCTCAAAGCTGTATGCTTATATCCGATTGTTTTATGCAGAGCCGCTTGGGTATTCGGAAGAGCGCCGGAATTTGTACCCACGGGATGACCTTCTTCAACTTGCAGGCGATGACTGCAAAGATCTCATCTCCGCCTCCCGCAAGATATGTTATAACTTATCCATCAAGAGGAGCCGCACTTGCGATGTCCGGAAACTTATTAGAAAGATGGATGTTCTGCCGGAGCTAGTGACGGATCTGCAAGCATCATCAGCCCGAGGCGCAGCTGCAATGGCCTTGACCATGTGCTTAGCACATAATGCAGATCTTGATCTTGATCAGGTAACCACGGGCGTTCCTCCGGATGCGGATGTTAGCGCGCTACTGGATGCAGTGAGCGGCTACGACACCCGTATCGCACGCAGGATCCGGCACGAGGAATTCTACGACAAGGTCGTCCTTCCTGCGGACGAGCCCTTAGAAGCGGAACTTCAGAAGGAGCTTGCTGCCAAGGCGCGACCTGCGGAATCCGGAACCCAGTTTACCTGGACCAGCTCCAAGGATGCTTCCCAAAAGGAACCCAAGACCAGCACTGCTGCTTCTGAAAAAGAAAGTGATGAAGACGTGTCTTCTCCGGCCGAAGGCGCCAATGAAAAAGATCCAGAGGGCAAGACTTCTCCGGCTAAGGGGGAGTGAAAACTTTTATTCCTGCGGGAAAAACAATGCATCATTTTGGCCCTGGCGAGGGTTTGTAATAAGACTTTAAATTCTTAAGTAGCTAGGAACGAAACGATTATGCATGGGGCGGAAACACTTATCCCTGCTATCCGTTTAATATTATGTGCATGTTTCGTTTTATGTCGGAAAGCAAGTGCTGACTTCGTTATTTTCCGGCTTGCCCGCTTGACCTTCCACGAGCCGGAAAACCTTAGCCGGAAATGCTCGCCGGCGGCGACGAAGCCCAATGGCAATCCGTCCATAACCGCGGAGACAAGCCCCCGAGCATAGGTGCGGAAATCGCTACTAGGAATCCACGAGTTCGCAACAGATAACAACTTAATCAGAAAACTTAAGCTTACGTCCTAAAGGACGGTTTTAGAAATCACAACTTTTATACACGCCTAGGCGGAAGACATCCGGCTACTGCGGTTTTAGTCGGAAAAAACATACACGATCTAAAATGAACAAGTAAAGGAGGTAAAAGACTCAAAGAGTGAACCATAAGCTTTATTTCATTGATCATGTATAACTATTACAGAGTTTGTAACTCGGAAAGAATATGCTAAGTGTAGAAAGGACGTAGCTGTGCGATATTCCAAGGGCGATCTGTTTCATCGTAGATGTCATCCGGATCCTCACGCTTGCGTTTCCGGCGCCGGTTAGCAGGTCTATCCCTCAGCTCGCGGAAATCAACAAGGTAGTACGACCCGTTATGAAGCACTTTGCTAACGACGAAGGGTCCTTCCCATGGAGATTGCAACTTATGGTCTTTCACCTGTCGAAGGCGGAGGACCAGGTCTCCTGCCATGAAGGAGCGTTTCCGAACTCGACGACTGTGATAGCGTCGGAGCTTCTGCTGGTAGATGGCGGAGCGCTGATCGGCTAGATTCCGAGCTTCCTCGATCAGGTCCACAGATAGCTGTCTGGCCTCGTCAGCTGTTTCTTCGTTATAGGCGGAAACTCGCGGTGAATCATGGATGATGTCGGAGGGAATCACGGCTTCGGATCCGTATACCAGGAAAAATGGGGTAAACCCCGTTGACCTGTTAGGGGTAGTTCGCAAACTCCACAAGACGGCGTCTAGTTCGTCGGCCCAAGCTCCGGCTGCTCGTCGCAGCGGTTCTTCAAGGCGTGGCTTGATTCCCGATAATATTAGACCGTTAGCTCTTTCAACTTGACCATTGGATTGTGGGTGGGCCACGGATGCAAGGTCCAATCGAATCCCCATTGTCTCACAATAATCCTTTAATTCTCCACGAGCGAAGTTTGTGCCATTATACTGTTATGATGCTTGTGTGGGATGCCGAATCTCATCACGAGGCTGCGAGACAAATTTTAGTGCCGTAGCACCGTCGGCTTTTCTCACCGGCTTGGCCTCGATCCACTTGCTGAACTTGTCAACGGCGACCGGAAGGTATTCACAACCACCGGGAGATGATCTTTTTAACTTACCAACCATATCGAGCCCCCGGACCGCAAATGGCCGGGTGATAGGTATGGTCTTCAGCTCTTGGGCTGGAGCGTTTGGTTGAGTAGCGTAGTATCGACAACCTCGGTAGGTCTTGACTATCTTATCGGCATCTTCTTTAGCTGTGAGCCAATAAAAGCCTAGCCGAAAAGCTTTTGCAACGAGTGACCTGGGAGCGGCATGGTGCCCGCAATCCCTCGCGTGGATCTCTCTGAGGATTTCAATGCCATCTTGATTGGAGACGCATTTGAGAAACACCCCTGTTGCGCTTCATTTGTAGAGCTGTCCATCAACAATTGTGTAGGATCGTGCTCGTCTGATGATCTGGCGCGCGAGGACCTCGTCCTCCGGCAACTTCTGATCGATGAGGTAGTCCAGGAAAGGCTGTGTCCAAGCCGGAATGGTAGCCAATACCTCTTTAGCCGGAGACACTGCCACTTCTGGGTTTTCCGGGTTAGCGCCCTTCACCGAGGGTATCCGGAGATGCTCTAGGAAAATTCCAGGCGGAATTGGCTTTCTGCTGGATCCGAGCTTGGATAGCATATCTGCCGCTGTATTGTCGTCTCTTCTGACGTACTTGACTTCGTATCCGAGGAAGCTCTTGGCGATCTCGTCAACTTCGTCTCTGTAGGCCGCCATGACGGAATTTCTGGCGTTCCAGGTTCCGGCTACTTGTTGTGCCACCAGGTCGGAATCTCCACAGCATATGATGTGCTTGATCCCGATTTCCTTAGCGATGCGCAGACCGTGTAGTAGAGCCTCGTATTCCGCCATGTTGTTTGTAGCTTCGAAGTGGATCTGCAGAACGTACTGCAGTTCTTCTCCGGTAGGGGACTTCAGGGTGACTCCGGCTCCTGAGCCTTGATGCTGCTTGGATCCGTCGAAGTGCATGACCCATGTTTCTGGTTCCGGCTCCAGACTTGCATCCGGAGCTTCTGTCCAATCTGCAACGAAATCTGCCAAGACCTGGGATTTTACCGCAGTCCTTGGCTTGTAGGCGATGTCGAAGGCGGATAATTCAATGCCCCCATTTAGCCGTCCGTCCTGTTGCGTCAGCGTTGTTGAGAATTGTTGACAGCGGAGCTTTGCTCACAACTGTTGCTGGGTGCTCTTGGAAGTAGTGTCTCAGCTTCCGGCTGCCTAGGAAAACTCCATAAGCTAGCTTCTGAAAGTGAGGGTATCTTTGCTTTGACTCCGTCAGCACCTCGCTTATGTAGTAGACAGGTCTTTGGACGTCATATTCATGACCTTCTTCCTTTCGCTCCACCACGATGACGAGGCTGATGACTTTGTTGGTAGCTGCCAGATAAAGGAGCATTGGCTCTGACTCTGCTGGGGCTGCCAGGATAGGTGGGGAAGTAAGTATTTCCTTTAACCCTCGAAGAGCTGCGTCAGCTGCGTCGTCCCAGACAAATTTGTCTGTTTTCTTCAATAACTTGTATAGAGGTAGCGCTTTCTCGCCAAGACGGCTAACAAACCTACTGATTGCTGCGACACAACCAGTTAGTCGTTGCACATCTTTGAGACAAGTTGGCCGTTTGATACACATGATTGCCTTGATCTTTTCCGGGTTAACCTCAATGCCTCTGTGAGAGACTATGAAGCCAAGGAGTTTTCCGGCTGGCACGCCAAAGACGCACTTCAGCGGATTCAACATCATCTTGTACCGAAGGAGATTCTCAAAGGTTTCCGTGAGGTCGCTGATCAAGTCGGATCCTTTCCGGTTCATGACCGCGATGTCGTCGACGTAGGCGTGCACGTTCCGGCCAATTTGGTCCTTCAGGCATCGCTGCATCGTACGTTGGTAGGTGGCACCTGTGTTTTTCAAACCAAAAGGCATAGTAACATAGCGAGTAAGTGCCAAACGGGGTAATGAATGAAGTCGCCTTTTGGTCGGATTCCTTCATCCGGATCTGATGGTACCCGGAATACGCATCAAGAAAACACGAAGTTCCGCCCCGCCGTCGAATCAATGACTTGGTCAATGCGCGGCGGGGGAACGGGTCCTTCGGGCAATGTTTGTTCAAGCCGAGTAATCGATGCACATTCTTAGTATTTCAGTGTTCTTTTTGGGTACAAGGACGGGATTCGCGACCCAATCGGTGTGGATAACTTCTATTACAAAACCTGCTTCTAGTAACTTTGCTAGTTCCATTCCTATGGCGCGGCGCTTCTTATCTCCAAAGCGTCGCATAGCTTGCTTCACCGGTTTAGCCCCCGGATTTATGTTGAGGTAGTGCTCGGCGAGTTCCCTAGGTACTCCGGACATGTCGAGAAGGTTGCCATGCGAAGATATCCATGTTAGCGCGGAGGAACTCGACGAGCGCGCTTTCCTATTTGGGGTCCATGTTGGCTCCGATCGAGACTTGCTTGCTAGGGTCATCTTCCTTGAAGCTGACTTTCTTGGTCTCTATCGCGGCCCTGAAGGAGTTTTTCTGCTCGGAGATCTGCTTCTTGGTGGTTTGCATCTCAGTCGGATCCACCGCGGCCCTGTAGCCTTTCAGCTCTTCTCCGGATATGACAGATTCTGCGAAGGCGGCTTCGCCCAACTCGCACTCATGAGCCTTCTTGTAGTCTCCGGTTATGGTGATCATACCATTAGGACCCGGCATCTTGAGCTTGTTGTAGATATAGCACGCTCTTGCGTGGAACTTGTGGTAGGTGGGCCTGCCGAAGATGACGTGGTAGGAGCTCTTGAAGGGCACAACTTCAAACGTGATCTTTTCTTCGCGGAAATTATGAACATCGCCGAAAGCCACGGGAAGTGTGATGCTGCCGAGGGAGTTCGCCTTCTTACCCGGAACCACGCCGTGAAACTCAGTGGTGCTGTGTTTGAGCTGTTCCTTGGTGAGGTTCACCCGCTCCAGAGTCTCCAGGTACATGATGTTCAAGCTGGCTCCGCCATCCATGAGGCACTTGGAGAAGTCATACCCGTCTATGCGAGGACTCACAACCAAGGCGTAGTATTCTTTTGGCACAATGGCGGGATGATCCTCCCTGTCAAATGTGCACGGAACTTCCGACCACCGACATATCGCGGCACAGCCGGAACTGTGGCGTTCAGGATCCGGGTAGCTAACTTTGTAGCGCGGACTGTGGGGGTTCCGAGGAAGGTGTGGTAAGCCCCCACGCTCTTTTTCTCGAAGGGGTTGGATGTACCTGCGGATCCGGCTTTGGGATCCGGCGAGTTATCATCCTCGTCCATCGCCTCGGAACTGTCCTCCTCCTTGTCCTTGTTCTTGCCCTTGCCTCCTTTGCCGCGTGGGCGGTGCTTCCGGGCTCGCTTGTATCCTGCCTCCGGGTCGTTCTTTAGGTCGTTGACCCACTTGCAGTTGCGGTTTGTGTGTGTGGACTTCCCTGTAGCCGGATCCAAGTGGGCCAGGCAGGGCATGTCCCCGTACTCCTCGTAGGTTTGCGGGGCGCGGGATCCGCCGGCGGTGACCTCGGTGCCATGCTGCCGACCCCTGCCGGCTCCGCCTCCGCGGCCGCGTCCTCTTCCGCCTCCTGAACCTCCGCGTTGGAACGCCATGGCGACCATGTCGGATCCGCCACTCTTCTGGTCATCAGGATTTTTGCGTTTGTGGCCGCTGTTGTTACCGTTATCACGGTTCTTCTTTTGTTGGTGCAGGGGAATTGCTGTAGCTGCGATATCACCGCCTGCGTCGTCATCGGCGGCGGTGTGGTCACTGGCAATGGAGATCATCTCGTCCAAAGTCAGTTTGTTGGCGTTGGCCAAACATGTAAGCTTATGCCTCAGCAGTCCTCCTCTCTGCAATCCACCAATGAAGGCGTACATGGCAGTGGTGTGATCGACGTTTTCGCACTCGTTCCTGCATGCCAACCATCGTGTGAGGAAGTTTCTTGAGGTTTCTCCCTTCTTCTGGATACAAGCTTGTAGGTCGCTTGCTGTGGCAGGTCTTTTGTAGGTGCCCCTGAAGTGTTTCTCAAAAGCGGTCTTCAGGTCGAACCAGCAAAAGATGGAGTTTTTCTCGAGGTCGCTGAGCCAAATCCGGGCTGGTCCTACAAGGTACAACTGGAGCATGCGGCAGGCGATATTAGGGGTTCCTCCGGCGAAGGTTACTGCATTGTAGTAATCCTCGATCCGAGTATCCGGCCTTTCGGTGCCATCATAATGCTTCGGGTTTCCGGGTAACTTGAGGGAGCTCCTTGGCTTTGGTTCCTCTCGAATCATCCTGCCAAAGCACTTCGGTCCGATGTAGTCGGTTCCGTATTCGTTGAGGCGTTCCCGCGCGTCGCGCGAGCCGTGACGGGGACCGTGAGCGAGAGCGAGATCTCCGGCCACCGCCTCCGCCTCCACCTCCGCCGCCACCGCTAGGTGGTGGTGAGGGAGACCTGCGAGGGGGCCGATCCGACCTCCTGCTTCCGCCTACAGATTCTCCCCGGCCCTCCCGGTGCTGGCTCCGACTCCTGTGGCTGCCTTCGCCGTGGCGCTGGCTGCCCTGGTCGTTCCGGCTCCGGCGGGGCTCCGGGTCGCGCTCCTCATTCCGGCTCCTCCTAGGCTCGGGCTCACGATCATTGTTCTGATTCCGGCGAGGCTCCGGCGTGCGCTCCCTGTTCCGATTTCCGGAAGGCATCACGATGTCGCGGATAATAATTCCACCATGCCCTTGAGGCCTGGTGTTTCCGGCTGGACTACGGCGACGAGGGGGATGCGGGTAACCATTAGGCGGAGGAGAGGCGTTGCGGTACTTGTCTCGTCCGAGTACATTGCATCCTTTCCCTTTCTCGGATCCGACGGTGGCGTCTTTGATGGTACGGGGATCGGATTTGGGTGTTCCCCGGCTTTCCTTCCGCGTTCCGAGGATCCGGTTCGCGACTCGTCATCTCGATGGCGATTGTTGTGGGCGTCCTTCTGCGCAGTGGAGACGCAATGCTCCGGGTTAGATTCCAACTTGCGCGAAGTATCTGCCTTGCTCTGCTGTTTAACCGCCGAAGCGACGAGCGTGCGCAAGTAGTTGATGTCAACCTCCTCGTCACTTTTCTTCAGAATTTCTGCAGCTTTTGCCAAATTGTCCTTTGGGGTAGCGAGCGGCTGCTGTTCGGCGGGGTTGCGAAGTTGATCCTGCGGGGAGGGATTGCTTCTCCGACGATTCTATCAGCCTCCGCCTCGTGCGTAGGTCATTTTCACCTCCCACTCCGCTCTCATACTCTTGACTTGCTCGAGTGTTGCGGTGACTTCGCGATCCTGTCTTTCAAAGCGATCCATGATCAGTGCAGCTTCTTCCCTCTCATCCAATATAGCAGCTGCGGTATTGGCAAACTTTTTGGCTGTGGCCAGCATCTCCTTTCTGGTGGCCTCTAAAGCCTCCGGATCTGCGGCATCGCCGGGAGTTATTGGCTTGTTGAGGACGTCTGACTTTGCGACCAAATCCATGCGTGCTTGTGCAACTATCTCTTCGGGCGACAGGAGGCTCTCCGAGGAAGGATCCCTACGGGGCCGTTCCCGCGACATCGGAGATCCATGGTGAGATGGCCGGGGGTCGGATTGAGTGTCCGCCGCTTCGATCCGTCTTCTCCGAGCGCCGCTACGCTTGCAAGTACCTGCTTTGGCTGGACGGAATCGACTTCGAGCTGTTCACCGTATCCGAGTTCCGTCACCTTGCGATCAAACTCTGCAGTGTCCATGGACTGGGTGTCTCCGGAGATTGGGCTTAGATTTCCCAAAATCGATTCTTCAGCCGGAGTCTCGCTTTCTCCGACAGCCTCCTGCTGATCCGGAGCAGCGTTGTTTTCCGGGGCCTCGACCTGCTCGGGACCAGCTCCGGCTTCATGAGGGGCGGTTCCGGCGGTATGGGCCAAGAAGTGTACGAAGTGACACCTTTGCTTCTCTAACACCTGGGAGACCCGGGCGGATCCGCATTGGTCTTCCACCGTTACTTCCTGCTCGGGGCGGATTGGGTGGGTTTTGATTTTTCCGGATCTAAGGCGGAATCTTCGCTAGGAAGTTCCAGCGTCTCGGATCGGATCTTCGCGACCGCGTCCTGCTCGGCGGCGGTCGCGTCGGCGCTACTTACCGGTGGGTTTCCGTCGGAATCGACGGTTTCCCCGATGAAGATGTGTATGCCGCCAACTGGGACGATGGAGAGCTTGACGGGGTCGGTTTTAGCCGGAATCCAACACTCATCCGGAGGGACGATCGGCAGATTTCCGGCGTCAAGGACACGCCCCACAGCGATGGTGTTGTCATAGCTTCCCATGGCAGAACCCTCCCGGTTCCGGCCTCCAGACGCCGCAGGCCCCACGGTGGGCGCCAACTGTCGTTGCCTAATCGACGGTACCTCGGAGGAGGGATCCTCACGAGGGGAAGAAGAAGTAGGGGCCATAGGGGCGGAGTGCACACGGGACGGTGGTACGCGAGTTACCCAGCTTCGGAACACCCGCACGATGACAGGGCCTACTGCTGCTTGTCTGGAATTATCTGGGCACTTTCGCGTTGTTACAATGAGTTGTCGTTGTGCCTCTAGGGCTCCCGGGATCCGGCTTATAAAGGCGCATGGATCTAAGGTTTACATGGAGAGTCCTAGCCGGATTACAGATAGCCTAACTACGGTACAATATCTTGCCGTGCACGTCACGGATCCGCCTTCCATATACGTCGTACTGGATCCGGGTTCCTCATGGGCCTCCATGGATCCGGGTTACTCCTAATGTCGGTACGGATCGGGCTTGCCGATCCCGGGCTGGACTTCTTCCTTCATGATCAACAGCAACCGGGCCGCCCGATGGGCCACATGCCTCATCACCATCTGTGGGCCACCCGGGCTTGCCGGATCTAGGCACTGTCGATGGTACACCCATGAAGTATACCCACAACACTAATGCATCTTGATGACATCTTATTTGGCTCTCTTTGAGTGATTAATGGAACATCCCATTTTGGGGGAGTGATATGCTTTGTGCATCTCTCTTTCTTTAAAATGTGTGTACATGGGTACCACCACTTAGTATTGATATTAAAAGATTATCTAGTCACTATGTGGTGTGTCATACTCATGAGAAATTCAAATTCTAATGTCCATTAATCATCTCTAGTCGAATTTTAGTTGCCTCTTGTTTTAGAAGAAATGACTTATCACATTATGGGGGAGTAATATGTTATGTACATATCACAAGCCTAGAAAATGTGAACATATGAGGTTATGCCACTTAGTGTTGATACACGTAATTATCTTGATCCTAGGTGGCATGTTTGCTCAAACAAGCTCCACTTGTAGTAAAAAGCTTTTATTTCTCATCTTTTGGTTCTTGTTTGAGTTAGAAATTCTTGGTACGGTTCTTCCTCAAATACATATCTCTATATCTTATTTGGGACACCGTTTGCTTCAAGTTATTCTAATCATTGCCGTGCGTGATTGTTTGACTAGTTGAAGCTATCAAGAATCTTCATCCGTGCATAGTGCTTAATTCTATGTACTTATCCTATGCCTTTTATTGTGAAATTGATCCTTACTATCCTTGTTGATATACCACCGGAAGCTAATTCCAATATTCTCATTGTCTTTGACAATTGATAACCTTGTATGTGGTTGAACTTATGGATCATCTTCACCTTGGATTGTTTCTTATTGCCTTATTTTATTTCCAACAAATCTTTGTTGCTCCCATGTGTCTTCCTTGTTCCTTTGAAAATCTTTTGATAAATTCTCTTGATTCATATCAAGAATTTGTTTTGGAAGACAAACCTTTTCCTTACGGTACATTGTGCCATTGTGAAAAGTGTAGAGGGTTTGGTTTGTTTGTTCGAACCTTGCTCTTTTGGGAGTTTTGCTATCTCATTCCTTCCTACATGATTTATTTGCTTGAATGAGATAAATCCTTGAGCATGTTTGCTTTATTTCATCCTTTATGCTCAATGGTTTCTTCTTAGTTCATTTTTTGAACTTTGTTGAACAAATCTTTTGTGATTTGCGTCTTTGATATAATTTGGACAACAAATTTGTTTGGTCACACCTTTTATGCCTTATTCAATTCATTTGGTGTTTTGTCCAAAGTATATCTCTCTTGGATCTTTAAAAGTCTTTGTGCGTGCTTATATGTAATTTATTTATATTTATAGCATGCTCTCTTTCTTTGATCCATTATATAGGGTATACTCCATCAAATCCTAAATGGCTAAGATGTGCATGAAATTCAAATTTCATCTAAATATGCACATATTTATATGGAGTGTGTCCTATATATTGTGGTTGGTCTAACCATGTTGGACCCAATGAGTTTGGGGACCAAGATGTACTTGAATGTTGTTTTAGGTACATTGGAGATGCAATGGAGGCTTGTCTCATCTATAAGGAAGGTGTTGTCACCATATGATAATTGGAGTCAAGCTAGGATGTTCGATGAAATCTTATCTACTACATCATGCCATTGCTATCTCGGTAACAAGTATCTTATTCATGCATACTCATATAGCATCCAACCTCTTGTAGGTTGCATCTTGGCATGAAATTCTTTATTTCGAAAATATTGCGATTCTTGAAAAATACTTTAAAAAAAAACTTCTTATTGTACATTTGAGTAATTTGAGAAGATGCATATGATAGGTTATATATATATATATCATATTTATGATTCACCTATCACAAATATGCCCTCGAGCAATTTATTGCATATCAATTCCTCAAAGAGCTCTTGTGTACAATATTGATGAAATTGTGAAATAAATCCGTATTTGTGATACTTGTTGCCTCTCTCAAAACATTCCAACTAGCTTTACTTCCCTTATTGTTAGTTGTGATGTTTTTGAGATTTTCTTGGTTGAAGCTCATTCATATACCACAAGTGTGTAAATTGGAGCCATAGGCTATATATGCTTTTTAAGCAAACATCCTTGGTATATTTTATGACTTCATCTTGGATATCATGTCTTATTTATTTTGTTAACCCCTTGTGTGTGCATGTTTCTTTATGGATCACTATGTCCACTTTAGAAACTTATATACATGAGAGCGTTAATCCATCAACTTGATATCCTTGTTCCTTGCCAACCATCTTTTACCCTTTTGCTTTTAGTGGTGTTGGTAAAGAAGATTTATGAGTGCTTGGTTTACTTGTTTTTCTTCATGCACTCATATCTCGTAATTGTTGGACTCAAGTTATTCTTGATAAGCATATTATTTTTATCTTGGGTGTGTTCTAAATGATATAGAGGGAGTGAGGATTCCATGTTTGTGCATATTGTATTCAAATGCAAACATTATAAATTGTGCACGAACCTTGGGGAGCTTTCTTATTTTATTTAGAGCACTATATCTCTCTTATCATGATATCTTTGTTTGTCCAATTGGATCTTTGTTTGCTTGCTTTATTTGTTGAAGCTCACTTCACCATGTTATCTTTATGCAATCTTTGATCCTCAATATAGTTTGACTTCCTTCCAGTATTCATCATTGGATATGTGCACTTGATTCCACTCAAATTATGAGAAGTGCACACTTTGGGGAGGAACTCACATTATATTGGCCTTCTAAATTTTTCACCCATTTTGACAATCGATGCCAATGGGGGAGAAGTTTAGAGGGTTTAAGGGAATGGTTTTATACTTAAGTTTGGTTTGTGCTTAAGTGTTTTGCCTCTCATGCATTCAATATTTATATGTCTTGCATGGTTATATATATATATATAGTGGAAATTGTCCCAAAGGTTAATCTTGACAATGTATGCAATGAATTCATGTTCATCACACGTGCATACATTGTGGGGGAGTTTGCTCTATATATATTGGTTCTACTAACATCCCTTGCATTAGTTGTAGTTGTGTGAGTAGAGCCGGTTTTGATATGGGCTAGTAGCTTTGTGTTACTTGACCATATCAAATACAACCTCTCTGTATACAACTTATCCTCGGATAAGTTGCGTACTTGTTTCTAATATTCATTATATAAACCCTCTTATTGTGGTTGTCATCAATTACCAAAATGGGGGAGATTGTAAGGGTACATTGCCCCTATGTGTGGTTTTGGTAATTAATGACAACCCCTATGGACTAATGTTTTCATTGAGTTTATATGAAGGAATATTCCATAGGTACTACTTGTACTCCATGTGTTGGATTCAAGTATGGATGCCATGAAGATAAAGGTATACCTTGTGTATTGGCATCAAGATCATAGGTATAAAGATATATATATGTGATATGATGAAGAAGAAGAAATGAAGATGGAGTTCTTATGTGGAACTCAATATTAGCCATGCTCTATCTTATGTGAGTATGAGAAGATACAAGGTTGAGTTGGGCAAGTTCAAGATGAGCATCTTGAGTGGATCACATGCTTGAAGCTTGCCGTCCATTTGGTGATAATGGACATGTGAAGATGTGCATCAATGGAGCTTTCCCATCATAGTGTATGGGGGAGCATTTGTGAGTCTTCACGAAGCAACATTGGTCAAGAGAGGCATTCCGGCTTGAGTGAAGCTTGAAGAGTTATCATCAAGATCAAGCGGGATGCGCAAGGCAAAGGTATGGCCTTGCTAGGTTTTCCTTTTACCGGTCTCAAGGTGGATGTTGGGAGACCGGATTATAGGATAGATAGCCGCACTATTAAGAGGGGCTTTCGGTTGGGTAACTTGATCACATCGTCTTAGGGAGCTCAACCCTTTGCATACTTTTCATATCCTTATTGCTTCTTGGTGTTTCTATGTGTAAGGTTCTTGATCTTGTTGCTAGCTTTACAACAAGCCCAAGTTCATCAAAACCGGAGTTCGCATGCATCTTCTATTGCGTTTTCGAGGTTGGGTGATTTTACCGGTTATTCATGATATAAGGTTCTATCCTTTTATATTCATGATAAAATCCCCTCCTACAGTTTCTTGTGTTTGCACTTTCTATTGGATAGCATTTGTTGTTATCTTTCCAACAAAAGTGGTTTCATGCGAATCGGAGTTCGGGAGCAATAGTTATTAAAGAAAAGGGAAAAAGGAAAAAAGAATAAAAAGAAAAAGAAAAAAAGGGGGAGGGGCAGCCGGTCGGCCGGCCGGTCTGCCGGGCCACGCGCCGGCCCACCCGGTCGTGACCGGCCCGGGCGCCATTGCCATCCGGGCGACATCCAGTGGGCCTGGCGGGATACTCCGGCCCAGGCGCCGGTTTCCTACCGGGCCGCCCGGTGGAGGCCCCGGCCGGACCGGCCTCTCCGCCGGCTGGGCTTCAAACCCCAGCGCGGCCCACCTGCCCCGCGCTCCTCCCGCTTATCCGCCGCCCAGCGCGGCTGCTGCCCAGTCCGGTTACTGGGCCGGTCCGGCCGGACCCCCAGCTGGGCTGGTCCGCGCCAAATCCGGTTGACCGGCCTGGCAACCGGCTGGGCCACCTTTTTGGGCTATTTTTCCTGCGATTTTCACTTGTCTTTTTCCCCAACGGTTTTATTTGCTCCCATGCTATAAATAACCCTTCTTCCACCTTGAGCATGTAGTTCTTCCCATTCTCTCACCTCCATTGTTGCTATTTGAAGAACTTGCTCTCCCCTTGATTCCTCCCATAAATCTTGCTAATTCTTGAGGGATCTAAGAGAGGAGATCTAGATATACACTTCCACCAAACCGTTTCTTCTCTAAGTGAGGGAATCTCTTGGGATCTAGATCTTGGAGTCTTTGGTTGACTTTCCCCTTGTTCTTCCTCTCCAATCTCATCCTAGCATTCGTTGCTTTGGTGGGATTTGAATGTGAAGGACTTGAACACCTCCGGTGTTCTTGCTTTGCATCATTGCATAGTGTTGAGCTCTCCACCACGATTTGTTCGAGTGAGAGACCGTGAGCTTGTTACTCTTGGAGGGTGACCTCCTAGTTGGCTTGGTTGGTGTCCCGGTGATCTCTTCTTGGAAGATTGTGAAGGGGCCCGGGCTTCTCCTTCGTGGAGCTTGTGAAGTGGTTGTGGAGCTTGCCATCTCCGGAGCGGAGGAAAAGCTAACCATAAGGAAAGGGCCATTATCCTTCGTGGGTGTGGTTCGGAGAATAGGGTGAGCCTTCGTGGCGCGGGGAATCCTTCATGGGACCTCCACTCCTCCAAACGTGACGTACCTTGTTGCAAAGCAAGGGAACACGGGAATACATCCTTGTCTCCGCGTGCCTCGGTTATTTCTATACCCGAGCTCTCTTTCCTTGTGATAGCCATCGTGCTTGAAGTACATATATCTTGCTATCACTTGTGCTACATATATCTTGTGCCTATCTTGCTTAGCTCTAGTTGCTATTGTTACACTTAGTTGAGCTTAGCATATTTAGGGTTTGTGCTTGTAAACTAAACGATAGTTTAATTCCGCATTCTTACAAGACAAATCCGCAAGAGTTTGTAATTGCCTATTCACCCCCCCTCTATGCGACATCTCGATCTTTCAACTACCATAGGAACTTGCTGGGGTACTAATCATGCATCAAAACTAATTTCTACCACTTAGAACAAGCATGCAAGCTCACTAAACATGTTACCTACAGCAGCAAAATATGCAAGATATACTCCACCAAACAAAATTCTATTTGGATAATCGAAGGAGTCACATACCAGAGAGCAAATGTGCCAAATTTCAGACAGAAATCTGGGCTGAGCAAAGAGATCAAAAAATCCTGAGCTCTTGAGCAAAAACGCGAGTGAGAGAAAGTTGGTTCGAGTTTTTTCGGGAGAGAGAAGATGCTGGGAGAAAGAGATGAAGTAGTGGGGCAAAGAGGGGCCCACACCACAAGGTGGCGCGCCCACCTCCTTGGCCGCGCCGGCCTGTGGTGTGGCACCCTGTGGTGCCCCACAGGTCATCCTCTGGTACTCCCAGGTGCCTCGTCGAAAAATAGGACCAACGGTGTAATTTTCGCGAATTTTTGAAAACTTTGAAAAATGCACATTTCTGGGTATTAAGTTTATTATTACTGGCCAGGAATTTTTTTGAAATCTCCAATTAACTAAGGAACTTTGAAAAATAAAGGTGCTACAGCAACTAGAGCAAGTGGAGGAAGAAAGAGATGTTGTTTACCATCCTCTATGCATATAAAATGTATTTGTTAACAAGGTTGATCAAGTCTTGCCACCAAATAAATTTTACATAGCATAAGAAGAAATAAACCTCAAATCAATCATGTTACCTTGAATTGTATTGGTATGGATCCAATCATAAGAGTTTGATATTCTTCTTTAGGCTCATATATAGGACAATCAATAGTTCCCACTTTGATAGTCCTCACATTAGAAATAGTATTAACTCCACACGCTTTCTCAATCCTCTTGGGGAAATAGACGGTGTGTTCCTTATCATCAACATTGAAAGTAACCTTTCCTTTATTGCAATCAATAACAGCCCTCGCGGTGTTAAGAAAAGGTCTCCCAAGAATAATAGACATATTATCATCTTCGAGCATTTCCAACACAACAAAATCAGTTAATATCAAGCGGTTATTAGTAACTTGAACAGGAACATCCTCACATATACCAACAGGAATAGCGAGTAGATTTATCAGCCATTTGCAAAGATATATCAGTAGGTATCAACTTATCTAAGTAAAGTCTCTTATAAAGAGAAAAAGGCATAACACTAACACCGGCGCCCAAGTCACATAGAGCAGTTTTAACATAATTATTCTTAATAGAACAAGGAATAGTAGGTATACCCGGGTCGCCCAACTTCTTTGGAACTTTGCCATTGAAAGAGTAATTAGCAAGCATAGTGGAAATTTCCTCATTGGGGATTTTCCTTTTGTTAGTAACAATATCTTTCATATACTTTGAATAAGGAGGCAATTAAATAGCATCGATCAAAGGGATTTGCAAGAATAAAGGTTTCATCCAATCACAAAATTTATTATAGTGTTCTTCTTCCTTTGATTTTAGTTTCTTAGCAGGAAAAGGCATTTGCTTTTGCACCCAAGGTTCTCTTTCATTACCATGTTTCTCAGCAATAAAATCTTCTTTAGTATACTTTTTATTTTTAGCATGCTTTTCAGGTTCCTTTTCAACCTCTTCTTTATCAGGAGTATCATTCTTATTATTATCTTTATCATGTTCATTACCACTTTCAGTTTCAGCATCAGAAATAGAAATACTATTAGGATCATTAACAGGTTAAGAGGATTCTACAACATTTTTATGTTTCTTCTTCTTTTTCTTAGAAGGAGCTCTAGGTTCAATGCGTTGAGAATCTTGTTCAATTCTTTTGGGATGTCCTTCAGGATATAGAGGGTCCTGGGTAGAGACACTGATACGTCCCCGACATATCCATAATTTCTGTCGTTCCATGCTTGTTTTATGACAATACTTACATGTTTTGCTTGCACTTTATGATGATTTCATGCATTTTCCGGAACTAACCTATTAACAAGATGCCACAGTGCCAGTTCCTGTTTTCTGCTGTTTTTGGTTCCGGAAAGGCTGTTCGGGCAATATTCTCGAATTCGACGAAACGAAGACCAAACCTCCTATTTTTCCCGGAAGCGTCCGAACACCGAAGAAGAGTCGGAGAGGGGCCGGAGGGCCACCACACCATAGGGCGGCGCGGCCTGGCCCGGGCCCGCGCCGGCCTGTGGTGTGGCGCCCCCGAGTGCCCCCCGCGCCGCCTCTTCGCCTATAAAATCTCTTTCGACCTAAAAACACCGTAACTCTTGACGAAACTCCGAGAAAGACTCCAGGGCGCCGCCACCATCGCGAAACTCCAATTTGGGGGACAGAAGTCTCGTCCCGGCACCTCGCCGGACGGGGAAGTGCCCCCGGAAGCCATCTCCATCAACGCCATCGCCTCTATCATGCTCCGTGAGTAGTTCCCCCATGGGCTACGGGTTCTAGCTGTAGCTAGTTGGTATTCTCTCCCCCATGTACTTCAATACAATGATCTCATGAGCTGCCTTACATGATTGAGATTCATCTGATGTAATCGATGTTGTGTTTGTCGGGATCCGATGGATTGTTACGTTATGATCGTCTATCTACAAAGTTTATGAAGTTATTGTTGCTGCAATCTTGTTATGCTTAATGCTTGTCACTAGGGCCCGAGTGGCATGATCTTAGATTTGAGCTTTATATTATTGCTTAGATTGTATCTACAAGTTGTATGCACATGTCACCGTCCGGAACCAAAGGCCCCGAAGTGACAGAAATCGGGACAACCGGAGGGGATGGCGGTGATGTGAGGGACACATGTTTTCACGGAGTGTTAATGCTTTGCTCCGGTGCTCTATTAAAAGGAGTACCTTAATATCCAGAGTAGTTTCCCTTGAGGCCCGGCTGCCACCGGCTGGTAGGACAAAAGATGTTGTGCAAGTTTCTCATTGCGAGCACGTACGACTATTATTGGAAAACATGCCTACATGATTAATGATCTTGATATTCTGTCTTAATGCTATTTCAATCCTATCAATTGCCCGACCGTAATTTGTTCACCCAACACTTGTTATTGGAGAGTTGCCACTAGTGTAGATAGCTGGGAACCCCGGTCCATCTTTCATCATCATATACTTGTTCTACATGTCAACTGTTTTCTGGTGCCATTGCTCTCATATCACTATTACTGCTTGCTCGTGTTACCGTTACTATTGCTCTCATACCACTGCTACTTTCACGTCACCCCCGTTGCTAGTGCTTTTCCAGGTGCAGCTGAATTGACAACTCAGTTGTTAAGGCTTATAAGTATTCTTTACCTCCCCTTGTGTCGAATCAATAAATTTGGGTTTTACTTCCCTCGAAGACTCGTTGCGATCCCCTATACTTGTGGGTCATCAAGACTATTTTCTGGCGCCGTTGCCGGGGAGGCATAGCTCTACTCATAAGTTCACCCGGGGAGTACACTCTACATCTCTCTCTATTTTATTTTATTTTGTTTTGCTTAGTTTACTTTTGTCTAGTTTATTTGTGCTTAGTTTATTTCTGTCTAGTATTAGTTTGCTTAGTTTACTTTTGCTTAGTTTATTTTTGTCTTGTTTTATTTGTCTCATATACCCAAAAATCCATAAAAATTTGAAAAACCAAAAAATTTAAAACTGCTGTTATGGGAGAACCAACAACCTACTTGGAGCTTATAGAATGTTATAATTGTTATAGAGAATCAAGAACTGGTAAAATAATGAGTGCTATGATAGAAAAATTGAATACAATTGCTAAAATCTTGCTTGAACGCCATGATATAAACTGTTGCTCTCAACAGGATACTAAACATCTTAAATTTCAATGTGGCTTTAGTGAGGAATTTTTTATTAAGAACTATAATCGGAATTGCTATATTCATTATGGGTTCGAAGAGGTAGAACAATTTGTCTTATTTATGGGAGCCTCCGAGATAGAATCCTTCATGGTTGAGAATCATGAAACTTGTGTTGTTTGTAAGGGCCTTAAAGATTATGTCTCTACTATCCTTAATTCTTGCATAGAATGCTACAGGTAGGAATCCTTATATCCTTGATTATAAAGAGAGACACATTAATGCACAAGAATGCACTCACAATTTGCAGGAACCTGTGGAAGAAGGAATTGATGAACCTGAAAGCTCATTGGATGAAAAAGAGGAGGAAATTGATGAACCTGAAAGCTCATTGGATGAAAAAGAAGAGGAGAGCGACGAACAAAAGGAGGAAGAATGGATTAGCTACCCATGTCAACCTTCTAATGAGAGTAACTCTTTATCTCTTACACTATTTGATTGTCCTCCATGCTTACCGGAAGAGGTTGAATGTTATGTTCATGTGGATTCTCTTGAAATACTACCTATGAGTAATACTTGTGAGAATGATTATGCTACTGTTATCTATGATAATCCATGCTACTTTGATAAATCTTATGACAATGCTTTGTTTGTGCCTGATGTCGAAATGCATGGTACTAAAGAATTTTGCTTGGCAAATGTTTATGATAAAGCTCTAGATGATGGTCCTATGTTACTTGATAATATTAATTGTGCTACTAATGAAAATGGGATTGGAGAGTTTTTGACTTTATCTATGAGTCCCATATCTTTTGAGATTGATCAACTACCTTGTTATATTATTAATAAAAGTAAGTTTGAAAGTTTTAATTCCACTATTCTTGAACTTGATAAAAATTATGTGTTTGGAAATCATGAAAAGTATGCTGCATGTGATAGCTATATTGTTGAGTTTATTCATGAAGCTACTGAAAATTATTATGAGAGAGGAAAATATGATAGTAGAAATTTGCATGGTACTAAAACACCTCTCTATGTGCTTAAAATTTTGAAGCTACACTTGTTTTATCTTCTTATGCTTGTCACTTTGTTCTTCATGAATTTATTTGTGTACAAGATTCCTTTGCATAGAAAGCATGTTAGACTTAAATGTGTTTTGGATTTGCCTCTTGATGCTCTCTTTTGCTTCAAATACTATTTCTTGCGAGTGCATCATTTAAAACTGCTGAGCTCATCTTAATGGCTATAAAGAAAAGAACTTCTTGGGAGATAACCCATGTGTTATTTTGCTACAGTGCTTTGTTTTATATTTGTGTCTTGGAAGTTGTTTACTACTGTAGCAACCTCTCCTTATCTTAGTTTTGTGTTTTGTTGTGCCAAGTGAAGCCTCTAATCGAAGGTTGATACTAGATTTGGATTTCTGCGCAGAAACAGATTTCTATCTGTCACGAATCTGGGCTGTTTTCTCTGTAGGTAACTCAGAAAATTAAGCCAATTTACGTGCGTGTTCCTCAGATAGGTACGCAACTTTCGTTAGTTTTGAGTTTTCTGATTTGAGCAACGGAAGTATTTTATTAAAATTCGTCTTTACTGGCTGTTCTGTTTTGGCAGATTCTGTCTCTGTTTTTTGCATTGTCTCTTGTGGACTTTAAGCGAGGTTTTCTAGACGTGAAGAGCTGTAGCTAATGTTTTATTGAGTTCTTGCAATGTGCCACTACAGGACCAAGGTGGATTCAAATTTTTTGAGTACTAACCCCTCTAATGAAGTTTATAAGAAGTTTGGTGTGAAGGAAGTTTTCAAGGGTCAAGAGAGGAGGATGATATATGATCAAGAAGAGTGAAAAGTCTAAGCTTGGGGATGCCCCCGTGGTTCATCCCTGCATATTTCAAGAAGACTCAAGCGTCTAAGCTTGGGGATGCCCAAGGCATCCCCTTCTTCATCAACTTATCAGGTTCCTCCCCAGAAACTATATTTTTATTCGGTCACATCATATGTGCTTTACTTGGAGCGTCCGTGTGCTTTTATTTTTGTTTTTGTTTGAATAAGATCGGATCCTAGCAATCCTTGATTGGGAGAGAGACACGCTCCGCTTTTTCATATGAACACTCGTGTTCTTCGTTTTACTTTTAATGTTCAATGATAAAAGTTGGAAGCTATTGCACTTATTTATATTTGGTTGAAAACAGAAAATGCCTCATCATGTCTTGGATAATTTGACACTTGGCAATTGTTTTGAGCTCTCAAGTAGATCATGATTAAGTTTTTTCATGTATTCTAAGCCTATTAATGGGGAACTACTGTAGAGCTTGTTGAAATTGGTTTGCATAATTGATCTCTCTTAAGGTCTAGATATTTTCTGGTAAAAGTGTTTGAGCAACAAGGAAGACAGTGTAGAGTATTATAATGCTTGCAATATGTTCTTATGTAAGTTTTGCTGTACCGGTTCATACTTGTGTTTGCTTCAAATAACCTTGCTAGCCTAAGCCTTGTATCGAGAGGGATTACTTCTCATGCATCCAAAATACTTAAGCCAACCACTATGCCATTTGTGTCCACCATACCTACCTACTATGTGGTATTTCCTGCCATTCCAAAGTAAATTGCTTGAGTGCTACCTTTAAACAATTCAAAACTTTATTACTCCTTATTTGTGTCAATGTTTTATAGCTCATGAGGAAGTATGTGGTGTTTATATTTCAATCTTGTCGGGCAACTTTCACCAATGGACTAGTGGCTACATCCGCTTATCCAATAATTTTGCAAAAAGAGCTGGCAATGGGATTCCCAGTCCCGAATTAATTAACTTAAATAGACACTCCTTCATGGTTTGTGATTGTTGGACGGCACCCGAAGGATTCGGTTAGCCATGGCTTGTGTAAGCAAAGGTTGGGGGGAGTGTCATCATAATAAAACTAAAATAAAAGGGCACTCCTTCATGGTATGAGATTGTTGGCAGGCACCCGAGGATTCGGCTAGCCATGGTTTGTGAAAGAAAGGTTGGAAGGAGTGCCACCCAAAAATAAAAATAATTCATGGGAGCCGCTCTTGAAGGTTGTTTGGCAAGGGGGTTAGAGTGCCCACTACCATTCGTTGACAACAAAAAACACCTCTCAAAACTTTACTTTTATGCTCTCTTTATGTTTTCAAAACCAAAGCTCTAGCACAAATATAGCAATCGATGCTTTCCTCTTTGAAGGACCTTTCTTTTACTTTATGTTGAGTCAGTTTACCTATTTCCTTCCATCTTAGAAGCAAACACTTGTGTCAACTCGTGCATTGATTCTTACATACTTGCATATTTGCATTCATCATATTACTTTGTGTTGACAATTATCCATGAGATATGCATGTTACAAGTTGAAAGCAACCGCTGAAACTTATATCTTCCTTTGTGTTGCTTCGATGCCTTTACTTTGAACTTATTGCTTTATGAGTTAACTCTTGTGCAAGACTTTTGATACTAGTCTTGAAAGTACTCTTCATGAAAAGTTTTGCTATATGTTATCTATTTGTTAGCAACTATAGATTGCCTTGAGTCACTTCATTCATTTCATATGCTTTGTAATAGTATGATCAAGGTTATGTAAGTAGCATGTCACTACAGAAATTATACTTTTTATCGTTTACCTGCTCGGGACGAGCAGGAACTAAGCTTGGGGATGCTGATACGTCCCCGACGTATCCATAATTTCTGTCGTTCCATGCTTGTTTTATGACAATACTTACATGTTTTGCTTGCACTTTATGATGATTTCATGCATTTTACGGAACTAACCTATTAACAAGATGCCACAGTGCCGTTCTCGTTTTCTGCTGTTTTTTGTTCCGTAAAGGCTGTTCGGGCAATATTCTCGAATTCGACGAAACGAAGACCAAACCTCCTATTTTTCCCGAAGCGTCCGTAACACCGAAGAAGAGTCGGAGAGGGGCCGCAGGGCCACCACACCATAGGGCGGCGCGGCCTGGCCCGGGCCCGCGCCGGCCTGTGGTGTGGCGCCCCGTGTGCCCCCTGCGCCGCCTCTTCGCCTATAAAATCCCTTTCGACCTAAAAACACCGTAACTCTTGACGAAACTCCAGAAAGACTCCGGGGCGCCGCCACCATCGCGAAACTCCAATTCGGGGGACAGAAGTCTCTGTCCCGGCACCCTGCCGGGACGGGGAAGTGCCCCCGGAAGCCATCTCCATCAACGCCATCGCCTCTATCATGCTCCGTGAGTAGTTCCCCCATGGACTACGGGTTCTAGCTGTAGCTAGTTGGTATTCTCTCCCCCATGTACTTCAATATAATGATCTCATGAGCTGCCTTACATGATTGAGATTCATCTGATGTAATCGGTGTTGTGTTTGTCGGGATCCGATGGATTGTTACGTTATGATTGTCTATCTACAAAGTTTATGAAGTTATTGTTGCTGCAATCTTGTTATGCTTAATGCTTGTCACTAGGGCCCGAGTGGCATGATCTTAGATTTGAGCTTTATATTATTGCTTAGATTGTATCTACAAGTTGTATGCACATGTCACCGTCCGGAACCAAAGGCCCCGAAGTGACGAAATCGGGACAACCGGAGGGGATGGCGGTGATGTGAGGGACACATGTTTTCACGGAGTGTTAATGCTTTGCTCCGGTGCTCTATTAAAAGGAGTACCTTAATATCCAAGTAGTTTCCCTTGAGGCCCGGCTGCCACCGGCTGGTAGGACAAAAGATGTTGTGCAAGTTTCTCATTGCGAGCACGTACGACTATTATTGGAAAACATGCCTACATGATTAATGATCTTGATATTCTGTCTTAATGCTATTTCAATCCTATCAATTGCCCGACTGTAATTTGTTCACCCAACACTTGTTATTGGAGAGTTGCCACTAGTGTAGATAGCTGGGAACCCCGGTCCATCTTTCATCATCATATACTTGTTCTACATGTCAATCGTTTTCCGGTGCCATTGCTCTCATATCACTATTACCGCTGCCGTGTTATCTGTTACTATTGCTCTCATACCACTCGCTACTTTCTCATCACCCCCGTTGCTAGTGCTTTTCCAGTGCAACTGAATTGACAACTCAGCTTGTTAAGGCTTATAAGTATTCTTTACCTCCCCTTGTGTCGAATCAATAAATTTGGGTTTTACTTCCCTCGAAGACTGTTGCGATCCCCTATACTTGTGGGTCATCGGACACCACCTCTAGTTGTTACTTCATAAGCATGTTTTTCTTTAGCATTATTTCCTAACAAGTCATTTTGCACTTTAGTGAGTTGATCAATTTGAGTTTGAACCATATGAAAATGTTTAACAAGCATCTTAACATCATTGGAGGTTCTCTCCACAATATCATGCAATTCACTAATAGCTTGAGAATTTTCAATTAGATGATTCTCTACTCTCATATTAAAATTTTCTTGCTTAACAATATAATTATCAAACTCATCTAAGAATTGTGCAGGAGGTTTTGAATACGGAATATCTTCTCTAGTAAAGCGTTGAAGTGAGTTTACCTCAATCATGGATGAAGGGGGAATTATCTCACATATATCTTCTATGGGAGGTAGATTCTTCACATCTTCAGATTTAATACCTTTCTCCTTGAGAGACTTCTTGGCTTCCCTCATATCTTCATCATTCAATTTAATTAAACCCCTCTTCTTCAATATTGGCGTTGGAGTTGGTTCAGGCGTAGTCCAATCATCATGATTCCGGCCTATTTTAGCCAATAATTCTTCAACGTCGTCTGGAGTTCTTTTCCTGAAAACACAACCAGCAAGCACTATCCGGGTATGCCCTAGACTCAATGGTTAGTCCACTATAAAATATATCAAGTAAATCATGCTTTTCCAAATCATGGTCGAGCGAGCTCTAATAAGAGAGCAAAATCTCACCCAAGCCTCAGGCAATTTCTCTCCATCTTCCTGATCAAAATTATAAATTCTCTGCAAAGCAATATGTTGAGCACTAGCAGGAAAGTATTTCCGGAAGAAAACATCAAGCAATTCTTTTGGACTTTTAATAGAACTAGGTGGCAAACTATTATACCAAGTTTTAGCGTCATCCTTTAAAGAGAATGGAAAGATTTTAGCAACAAAGTAAGTACGCTTCTTAACATCATCAGAAAACAAGCTACTCAGAGTAGATAACTCAATCATGTGTTCAACAGCACTTTCTTTTTCAGTACCACAAAAGGGTGTTTTCTCAACAATAGCTATATGAGATAGATCAAGAGAAAAATCATAGTCTTTATCCTTAATGTTTATAGGAGATGTGGCAAATTTAGGATCAGGAGACAGTTTATATCTAACAGTATGATCTGCAAGCAACTTTTTAATTTTTCTTGCATCAGTAGTAGCATTGCATTTTTCAATAAAATCATCATCAAGTTCCACATAATCTTCATCAAGATCATCACTAGAGTATTCAAGTTCAGGTGAATTAACAGGTGTAGTAACATCAGGAGTTTCAGTATTTTCAATTTGTCTAGACCTAGCAATTGTAGCATCTAGAAAAGTTCCCAATGAACCACTATCATCAAGCACAACAGAAATATTATCAATATTATGAGAGTTTTCAGATTCAGCAGAAGTACCAGCGAGTGAAGCATGTGGCGGTGAAACAAGTTTATCAATCACAGATGGTGAATCAAGAGCAGCAGAGGTACTCAGAGTTGTACCTTTTCTTGTAGTGGATGGTAATATGGCGACCTTAGTATCGCGAGGTTTACCCATGATGGAGAATTTGCAGCGAACAATATCAATCCAAGTGAACTTCCAAATAAAGCTATGCTCCCCGGCAACGGCGCCAGAAAATAGTCTTGATGACCCACAAGTATAGGGGATCGCAACAGTCTTCGAGGGAAGTAAAACCCAATTTATTGATTCGACACAAGGGGAGACAAAGAATACTTGAAAGCCTTAACAACGGAGTTGTCAATTCAGCTGCAACTGGAAACAGACTTGCTCGCAAGAGTTTATCAGTAGTAACAGTTTTATAGCAGTAGCAGTAGTGAAATAACAGCAGCAGAGTAACAGAGACAGCAGTAGTGATTATAGTAAACAGCAGGATTAAAATACTGTAGGCACGGGGACGGATAACGGACGTTGCATGGATGATAGAAACTCATGTAACAAACATAGCAGGGCATTTGCAGATAATAATAAAACGGTGTCTAAGTACAAAGCAATCAATAGGCATGTGTTCCAATTATAGTCGTACGTGCTCGCAATGAGAAACTTGCACAACATCTTTTGTCCTACCAGCCGGTGGCAGCCGGGCCTCAAGGGAAACTACTGGATATTAAGGTACTCCTTTTAATAGAGTACCGGAGCAAAGCATTAACACTCCGTGAACACATGTGATCCTCACGTCACTACCATCCCCTCCGGTTGTCCCAATTTCTGTCACTTCGGGGCCATTGGTTCCGGACAGCGACATGTGTATACAACTTGCAGGTAAGACCATAAACAATGAATATCAAGATGAAACAATAACATGTTCAGATCTGAGATCATGGCACTCGGGCCCTAGTGACAAGCATTAAGCATAACAAGTTGCAGCAATATCATAAAAGTAACATCTACGGATACTAGGCACTATGCCCTAACAATCTTATGCTATTACATGACCAATCTCATCCAATCCCTACCATCCCCTTCGGCCTACAGCGGGGGAATTACTCACACATGGATGAGGGAAACATGGCTGGTCGATGGAGAGGCGTTGGCGGTGATGGCGGCGATGATCTCCTCCAATTCCCCGTCCCGGCGGAGTGCCAGAACGGAGACTTCTGGCTCCCGAGACGGAGTTTCGCGATGTGGCGGCGTTCTGGATGGTTTCTGGCGACTTCGACTTCTCCCCGTGCGTTTTTAGGTCGAGGCCGATAAATAGTCCGAAGGAGGGCGTCGGAGGCCAGCCGAGGGGGGCACACCATAGGGCCGCGCGGGCCCCCCCTAGGCCGCGCCGCCTTATGGTGTGGGGCCCTCGGGCCTCCACTTGATTTGTCCTTCGGCTCCGTCGCATTCCGGGAAAATAGGGCCTTCTGTCAAAATCCCGAGGTTTTTCCCGAAAGTTGGATTTCTGCACAAAAACGAGACACCAGAACAGTTCTGCTGAAAACAGCGTTAGTCCGTGTTAGTTGCATCCAAAATACACAAATTAGAGGCAAAACAATAGCAAAAGTGTTCGGGAAAGTAGATACATTTTGGACGTATCAGCCGCCCCTGCCCCATGTATTCCCCCCTTGAGCACCGCCTCGCGTCGCCTCTTCGCCTATAAGAAGCTCCTGACCCTAAAAGTTACGAGGCGTAACTTTTCCGTGGAAGAAGAGCTCTGTAGCCGCCGTCATCGTCGAAACCAAGTTTCGGGGGATAGAAGTCTTTGTTCCGGCACCCTGCCGGGACGGGGAAGTGCCCCCGGAGCCATCGCCATCGACTCCACTGCCATCTTCATCGCCATCGCTGCCTCCTATGATGAGGAGGGAGTAGTTCACCCCCGGGGATGAGGGGCCGTACCGGTAGCTATGTGGTTTCTCTCTCTCGTGATATGATCTTTTATGTGATCGTTGGCTTTGTAATCTAGATGTTGTTGTGCTACTCTAGTGTTTTATCATATGAACTTTGGGGTCAGTGTGATCGCGGTATGTACCGTGTGTGGCTCCCTTATGAATTGTGTAATGTTAGTTCCTCCTATGAATGCTCGAAGTGACAGTGTGGGGTGTTCATGGTACTTGGGGCTGCATCTTGAGGTGTGCTTTTATAGCCCATGCACGATGAGTTTGTGTTCTTTATCCAACAAGAGTAGTAGCATGATGAAGTGCTTATATTTATATCTAATTATGATTGCATTGTTGAGAGTGCCACTGGTGAAAGTATGATCCCTGAGCCTTGTTTCTAAATATTACATCACACTCCTTAGTGTCAACGAAGCTCTTTTCTGGCACTGTTCGTTTACTGTTTTACTGCATGTTTACTTGTTGCATATTTATATTATCGCTCATATTCATCCATACCACCTGTGTTTTACTATCTCTTCTCCGAACTAGTGCACCTATACATTTGACAAGTGTATCGGGTGTGTTGGGGACACAAGAGACTTTTTGCATCTTAATTGCAGGGTTGCTTGAGAGAGATATCTTTGACCTCTACATCCCTGAGTTCGATAAACCTTGGGTGGTTCACTTAAGAGAAACTTGTTGATGTTCTATAAACCTTTGCTCTTGGAGGCCCAACACTGTCTACAGGAATAGGAGTGTGCGTAGACATCAATACTCCAAACCAGCCCGTGCTCCTCACTTTCCCCTTTTCCTTCTCTTTTCCCCATCCTCCTCCTCCTCCTCTTCTAACCGACAGCCTTCTCCGGCTGCTGTGGCGAGCTACTCCGGCGACCTACTCATCCGCATGGCCTCCTCCTGCACCAACGGCCATGACGTCCTTCGGCCTCCTCCACCACCTCTGGCCTCCTCGACGTCCTCCGGCCTACTCCACCACCTCCGGCCTCCTCCATCACCTCCGGCCTCCTCCATAACCTCCGGCCTCCTCCACCTCCGCATGGGCTCCTCCTCCTCCTACACAGACGCGGCAACCTCCTGCACCTCCTACACCGGCGCACAGATGACAACCGCGGTTGACGAGCTAGATCTAGATCTAGATTTGATTTTTTTTTGTTTTCTTTTATAACTTACCACCGATGCACTAGACATGTGCGTTGGGGATAACACGAGTTACCGCCGACGCACCAACTGGTGCACTGGCGATAAGCTATTACCACCGGCCTATTCCCACCAGCGGGCTATAGTGCGCCGACAATAGCCCTTTTTGGTGTGCCGACAATAAGCCTTTTCCTAGTAGTGACATGTCGGCGCCCATGCGTCATATTAAATGTGGTCTGGGAGGGGGATTGTCCCTATCAACTCTAGTCCCGACTCCCCTCCGCACGCACACGCTCGAGCTTCCACCGCCATGGCCCTGAAATGGGAGTTCGAACCCAGCTCCAACGACCACGAGGCCGGCAGCAACCGGCAAATCGCGTCGGCGCCCCATCGGGAGAGGATCTACGTCACCATGGTGGTGGCGCAGATCTTTTGGGAGGCCAACACCCCCATGACGTGGGGTGACGTACACCTCCCCCACGGGTGGCACCTGAGGCCAGATCGGGTTCCGGTGCCACCGATCCCGGCCACCGGTCGCGCCCGCCTGGCGGAGATCCAGCGGCACTACGTGCAGCTCCTGGCGGACCTCCGGGAGGAGCCCGCCTATGAGGAGAATAGTCCATACTGGGACCTTTGGTTCGAGGTGGAGCAAGATGCGAGCCGACGCACGTTCTTCGCATCGCGCACGGCGACGGCGAGGCCTCACGGGAGCCTCACATGTCGGTGGCATCGACGAGGAGGGCAGCCCGCGAGGCCGCGCTCCGAGAGGAGGAGGAGCGCCACCTCCGCCTCAAGCACGAGGCGGAGCTGCAGTCTGATGCGGCGGAGCAGAGGGAGAAGGAGGCGGCACGGCTGGCACGCCTACGCAGGCTAGCCAGCCCTCTGGACCCGCAGTTCACCTAGGAACGGGCGCAGTGGTCACCCTGACCGGAATCCTCGGCGCGCTCCCGCGTGTCCAGCCGCAACAACGCCTCGCCGTCCGAGGGCGTCGTCGTCATCAACGGCGATGAGGACGTCGAGTTCTACTAGGACTAGGTGGCGCGCAGCCGGCCACCGCGTCCCAAACCCTAGCTTAGGGTTTACTGTTTTTTTAGTCAAAGCCCGTATAGGGATTTTCTTTGTATAAATTTGCCCAAAATAGGGCATAAGTTTAGTGAACTAAGTTTAAGTTTAATCGTTTTTGTTCTTTTGTTTTTTGCGGTCTTTTTTATTTTACGTTGCGTCGGTGCGTTGGACGCACTGGGCGACTCAAACGAACTGTCAGCCATGTCCGCGTGTCCGTCTGTGCGCGCGGCCCCCCAAATGGCCACATCCGGAGGGCTCGGCATGTCCGGTTTGGGCGGGTCTCAGCATTGGAGATGCCCTTAGAGCTCTTAGGAAATATGCAAATATCTATGTAGACCTTCCATTAATCATTAATTATTGCATAGTTGTGCAAAACATTTTGGTTTTTTATTTTCATGCATAAATATGAACTTTAAGGCAGAACTAGCGGACCAAGTGTCGGTTCATTAACACATGGGTCTCATTCCCCACTGGTTTTTGCAGTGGTTCTACAATGGCATTGCTACGAAATTACCAACTATTTTGTTGAAGCCATACCTCTCTAATGGAGACATACCTCCTCCGAAGGGGGACCTTTGGGAACTACACCATCGTCTCGACTTTGGTTATTTCTTTCCTTCACTTACTTGTTGCAAGCTAGCTTTGTTGTGTATCTTATCTAACTTGTTGCTTATTGTGAGCTTGGCATATAGATTGTTCATCTAGTTGCATAATGACCTATATTCTTGTTGCATCCCTTAGAATTTGAAAATATATTAAAAATTGTTAGTCGCGTATTCACCCCCTTTAGTTGACCATACCGATCCTTTCACTTGTCATGTTCAGTTTTTTTGCCTGGATTTGCATGCTTGTTAGAAAAATTGGCATCTCGGGACAACATGGTTTGCGTTCGATTCGCCATGCCTAAAAATGTTGCAAAAACGTTTTTTTTTTCTTTTGAGACAAAAAAAAAAGTGGAACAGTCAACAGCTGGCGTGAGCGTCGGTTTGTTGGGCCGGCCCACGCAGCCGCTGGCGTGAACTTCTAAACTTCCGCCGTACGCTTGGTATCGGCCGCTTGTGCGAAAACCCTCCGGCCTCCGCCCACCTCTCCTCCCGCCCAAACGTCCAAAACAGAAAAATTCCCCACGCACGGGGCACGGCGATGGAGCCCGCCGCCGCCGACCTCCTCGCCGCTCTCTCCTCCCCCGGTTCCGGCGCCGGTCTTCACGCCCGATTCGCCGCCTACCTCCAGCCCTTCTCCCCGTACCTGATCACCGCGAGCCCTAACAACCCCAGGCCACCGCCCAACAGGCTGACGAAGCAACCGACCCCCGACGCGGCCGCCGTCCGCCCCCTCGCGAAGCGGTTCCTCCCGTTCCTCCGGCGCGCGCTCCAGATCCTACGCTCGATCCCTAGATCGGCCGCCGACGACCTGCTCGAGATCTACGGCCTCGTCCTCGACTGCCTGGCCGCCATCTCCGCGTGCCTCGCCGGGAAGCCCTACTCCGTGCTGCTCCAGCGCCGCCACTTCCTGCGCCGCCTCGAGTCCCGCGGCCACTACGCGCGCGCCGAGACGGAGGCCGCCGCCACCCTCGACGCCCTCCGCTGCGCGCTCTCGCCGGCGACCGCCCTTGGGCCCGCGCCCCTCCTCCCCGAACCGCCAGCAGGCGTCGCAGGGGAGGACCCTGAAGAAATCACCGAACTCGCGGTCGACCTCGCCGTGTGCCTTGCGAATTGCGCCAGCAAGGGCAAGGTGAAGGAACCCGCGCCATATCAACGCCTCCTCGTCCTCGTTCACCAGCTCCGCCCATGGCTCCGGTGGCTAACTCTGCATTTTTGTTCTACTTGCTAAACTAAACAAGGCACGCGATGCATATATGGTGTGTGAGTGACTATGAGATTTTGTCCGTCTGCAGGATTCTGAGCGAGGAGTCCAGCGCGAAGTATCTCACTCTGCTTGTGAATGCGCTCAGCCACTGTGCTGTTTTCCTGGCTGCCAAGTCTCGGTATTTCGATGAAAAGCTAGTGCACAAATTCTGTGCTGCAACCTTAGAGGAGTGTGAGAAGCCACAAATGATCCAACACTTGCCCGAGGTACGTGCACTAGCGAATTAATTGCGATTGTTGGAACTCAACCTATATAACATAATTGATTTGTTAATGATTTTCTGTTTATTCTGGTTGAAGGTTGCACACATGATCTGTTCTAGAGTAGATTTGCGTTGGGGAGGGAGCACGCATCTTTTGCTTGGTGTGTTGAAGACTGTCGTTTCACATATCAAGGTATGTAAATCCCACCGGAACATGATGCATCGCGCTAAAATTGAGAAGAACGTTAAACTGCATGAAAGTTAGCAGTAAAATTCGTTACTTGACTCTGCCACATGAATGTGAAGCTAGATAATGGTTCCTAAATTTCCAAAATTCAAATTATTAGTGGGACTCGTTGCTTTGGAGATGTGTGTGATTATTGATTAAAAGTAGAATAAAGCCTATCAATAGTTAGACTTTGTAAACCTATCTTGCTAAACATTGTTTCCTAGCTATGGTTTACACTTCTTTGGGTACGGCACTTATTCTTAAATTTATACTGGATCATAAAATCGTGCTCGAGAAACTGTTCATGTGTGTCAAGTATAGTAAATTCAGTGCAAGGTATTTAGTATTTACACTTTTGGCTGCTTAAACCATATAGAGCTCCACTTCCCTGTGACTGAGCAATTTCACCCAGATAAAACATGTTGCCTTTCACATAATCCAGAAGCACATTAATCTGCATTGAGGCTCAGTTTGCGGTTGCTTAACTGTTCTGTGCTATGCTTATTTAAAGCTTTGGAAAATTAGACACACAAGTACGCAAAAGCGGGTCAAACGAACACTAAAATGAACAAAAGCGGGTTGGGAAAATGGTATTATGATAATCCACTGAAGTACCAACCGCAACTCAAGTTTAGCAGTAAAAGTGGTGACTTGACAAAATCACATGAATGTGAAGCTGGAAGTATAGTTCATAATCTTATCAAAATTTATGCTATTAGTGTGATTCCTTGTCTTGGAAGGGGAGCCTTGGCGCAGCAGTAAAGCTGTTGCCTTGTGACCATGAGGTACTAGATAGTCAATTGTAACAGAAAAATATATGATTACTAGTTTACATGATCATGCCGCTGGCTGAGCAGCTGCGGTCACACAGCAGAAGCAACAGCGCACGATTGTGCTCCAGGATGGGAAGCGAGTAGCTGCTAAGGGGTGCAGCAGATCAGCTGGCCAGTCGGTGAACCAGCCCCCCCCCCCTCCCAAAAAAAAATGGAATGAAGAGCATGTGGGGAGGCTACCAGCGATGTGGGGCCAGACAAAAGATGGGAGGGTAGAGACCAGTTGATGCATTCGTGAAAAAAAAGATGGAAAACAATTCGTTTAGTTTTGTTATGACCGGTATTAGTTATGTTGGGAGGGGGCCCAACCATGGGCCCAACTAGGGGCTTAGCCCATTATCAGTTTAGGGTTTAGCTCTTTATATACCAGATGTAACGATGCAAGCAATCAAGCAATAATCAGATTCATTATTGCCGACTCCCGAGGAGTCGGTCTTCCAAACCTAGCCGCCGCCTTCCTCTGCTCCGCGCGCACGACGGCGCCCAGCCGCCGGCGTCCGCCGCCTCGTCCGCACACCTCTCCCTCCTTCCCCTACAAAGTACGCCCTAGGCCCGGGAGAGCTGTTGGTTCTACCAATTTGGTATCAGCTAGCTCGGCTGCGATCATGTCGTCTCCGCCACCCACCACCACGTCGTCCGCGCCTCCGCCCGTTCCTTCGGCCGCCGCCACCACGGCGGATTCTCCAGCGGCCGCCACGACGGCGAGCTCCGCCGCGCCGGCGCCCGTCATCTACACGCCCGAGCAGATGAGCGGGGTCGTCAACGACCTCGTCACCGCGGTTCAAGGCATCCGCCTCTACTTGATCGGTTCCCAGGGGCCCCCGACGCCGCCACAGCCGGCCATCTTCTCTGTGCCGGCACCCGCACCAGGGGTTTCGCCCTTCACGGGCGTTCCGCTGCAGCCTCCGCCGGCGCCGGCCCAGCCCTGGCCGCAGTGGCCACCGTCCGCCCCCGCCAGCCCAAGCACCGCAGCAACGGGGGGCGTCCCCATCCACCAGATCCGCTTCCCCCCGTCGCCGTCTCCGCTGCCGGCGTGGCTCACCGCGTCGTCGACTCAGCCGGTCTACACCACCGCTGCCGAGCCGCCGATGCCCTCCCTCCCGGGCACCGCCCCTGGGGGGTATGCACGCCCCTATGAGGCGCGCCCCGACGCGCACGGCCCCGGCGGGGTGACCCAGCCACCACCCCGCTACACCAAGGTCGACTTCGCCACCTACGATGGGTCGGAGGACCCCCTGAACTGGCTTAGCCAGTGCGAGCAGTTCTTCCGCGGGCAGCGCACCCTGGCATCGGATCGCACCTGGCTTGCCTCCTATCACCTCCGGGGAGCCGCCCAGACGTGGTACTACTCCCTCGAGCAAGACGAGGGCGGCATGCCTCCCTGGGACCGTTTTCGGGAGCTCTGCCTCCTTCGCTTCGGTCCGCCGATCCGTGGGAGCCGCCTCGCGGAGCTGGGGCGCCTCCCCTTCACGTCCACGGTGCAGGACTTCGCCGATCGCTTTCAGGCACTCGCCTGCCACGCTCCGGGTGTCACGGGGCAACAGCGCGCGGAGCTCTTCGTCGGCGGACTCCCGGATCACATACGGGTGGACGTGGAACTCCAGGCCCCCCACGACCTGCAGACGGCGATGCACTACGCTCGGGCGTACGAGCGTCAAGCCCAGGCGCTGCAGCCGCCTCCCCCGAGTCGCGGGGCCCGGCCACCCGCCCGCCCTCCGCCGGCCGCAGCGCCGGCCACGCGGCCAGCACCGGCCGCTCCCGCAGCGCCGCAACGTACCTTTCGGCGCCTCACCCCGGCGGAGCAGTTGGAGCGCCGTCGCCTTGGCCTGTGCTTTAACTGCGACGAGCCCTACGCGCCGGGTCACGTCTGCCCGCGCCTCTTCTACTTGGAGACGGTAGACAACGGCGACGCGGACACAGGCGTCGACACAGCGATGGACACCGCCCTCGACGCCGCACCAGCCACGGCGTGCATGGTCTCGCTCCATGCGTTGGCAGGCATCCGCAACGAGCAGACGATGCTCCTGCCAGTGACGATACACGGCGAGCAACTGGTGGCCCTCCTCGACACCGGCTCCACACATAACTTCCTGCCGGAGGCCACCATGCGCCGTTTGGGCCTCCAGCCGACGGGCGGCGATCACCTCCGCGTCACCGTGGCCAACGGCGACCGACTTCGCTGCCATGGCGTGGCGCAGCAGGTGCCGCTCTCCATCGGCAACGAGCACTTCACTATCGCGTGCGCCGGCATCGACTTGGGATGTTTCGACTTCATCCTCGGCGTGGACTTCTTGCGGCCCCTCGGTCCGATACTGTGGGACTTCGCCGCCTTGACGATGACTTTCTGGCGCCAGGGCCGCCGCGTTTGTTGGACGGGCATTGGGGGCGCCGCCCCGGCCCCGCAGCTCCAGCTCACCACGGCCGACATCGACTCCGAGCACCCTCTGTTGGCCCACCTCCTGCAGCAGCACGGCGACCTTTTCGACGAGCCGCAAGGCCTTCCGCCTACCCGGGTGTACGATCACCGTATCCACCTCGCCCCGGACACGGCACCGGTGGCCGTGCAGCCTTACCGCTACCCCCAGCTGCAGAAGGACGAGCTCGAGCGACAGTGCGCCCTCATGCTCGCCGCGGGCGTCATCCGGATCTCTACGTCGCCATTCTCGGCGCCGGTGCTTCTCGTTCGCAAAACGGATGGTACATGGCGCTTCTGCATCGACTACCGCGCCCTCAACGCGCTCACACTGAAGGACAAGTTCCCCATCCCGGTGGTCGACGAGCTCTTCGATGAGCTCCATGGGGCTTGCTTCTTCACCAAGCTCGACTTACGGTCGGGCTACCACCAGGTGCGCATGCACCCGGACGACATCTCCAAGACGGCGTTCCGGACCCATCATGGCCACTTCGAGTTCGTGGTGATGCCCTTCGGCCTCACCAACGCGCCAGCAACATTCCAGGCCCTGATGAACGATGTTCTCCGCCCCTATTTACGTCGGTTTGTGCTCGTTTTCTTTGACGATATTCTGATCTACAGCGCCTCGTGGGCGGAGCATCTACAACACGTCGCCATCGTCTTCAACGAGCTTCGAGCGCATCATCTTCACCTTAAGCGCTCGAAGTGCTCGTTCGAGACGACATCGGTCGCCTATCTCGGCCACGTAATCTCCGCCGAGGGGGTAGCCATGGACGCTGACAAGGTGGCGGTCCTCGCGGCGTGGCCGCCTCCTCGTTCGCCACGCGCTCTCCGCGGCTTCCTGGGTCTCGCCGGATATTACCGGAAATTCATCCGGGACTTCGGCATCATCGCGACACCTCTCACGAGGCTTCTGCGCCGCGACGCCTTCGCCTGGGATGACGAGGCCACCGCCGCGTTCGAGGCCCTGAAGGGGGCCCTCACGACGGGCCCCGTTCTCCAGATGCCGGACTTCGCGCGGCTGTTCATCGTCGACTGCGACGCCTCCGGCGTGGGGTTCGGTGCCGTGCTTCACCAGGGCGATGGGCCGCTTGCCTACTTCAGCAGGCCCTTCGCCGCGCGCCATCTCAAGCTTGCGGCGTACGAGCAGGAGCTCATTGGCTTGGTGCAGGCTGTGCGCCATTGGCGTCCCTACCTTTGGGGGCGCTCGTTCCAGATTCGCACGGACCATTACAGCCTCAAGTACTTGTTGGATCAGAGGCTCTCGACCGTTCCGCAGCATCAGTGGATCAGCAAGTTGTTCGGCTTTGATTTCACCGTCGAGTATCGGCCGGGGCGCCTCAACACCGTCGCCGACGCTCTCTCTCGCCGCGACACTGTCGACGAGGACGACGCATCTGAGGGGAGGGCATTGTGCATCCGTTCGGGACCCTCCTTCGCCCTCTTCGACACCATCCGCCAGGCTACTGCGGCAGCGCCTGACGCCCAGCTTCTGCGGCAGCAGCTGGAGGCGGGCGAGTTGGAGGCACCATGGCGTTTGGCGGAAGGGCTACTCTTGCACGGGCGCCGGATCTTTGTGCCCGACCACGACGATCTTCGACACCAGGTGCTCCTCGCTGGCCCACTCGTCCGGCCATGAGGGTGTCCGGAAGACCCTTCACCGTCTCCGCGCCGACTTCTACATCCCCGGGGATCGGGCCTTGGTCCAGGACTCGGGTGCGCTCTTGCGAGATATGCCAGCGCAACAAGACGGAGACGCTGCGACCGGCGGGGATGCTGCAGCCGTTGGAGGTGCCCTCCCAGTGTCCGGGCCGACATCTCCATGGACTTCATTGAGGGCCTCCCCAAGGTGGGCGGCAAGTCCGTCATCCTCACGGTGGTAGACCGCTTCTCCAAGTATGCACACTTCATCGCGCTTGGACACCCGTACACCGCCGCGTCCGTTGCTCGTGCCTTCTTCGACGGCATCGTTCGCCTCCACGGTTTCCCCGCGTCGATCGTCAGTGATCGGGATCCGGTGTTCACGGGGCACGTCTGGCGTGACCTTTTCCGGATGGCGGGCGTGAAGCTCCGTTTCAGCACGGCTTTCCATCCTTAGACGGACGGCCAGTCCGAGGTGGTTAACAAAGTGATCGCCATGTACTTACGCTGTGTTACAGGTGATCGTCCTCGCGCATGGGTGGATTGGCTCGCTTGGGCGGAATATTGCTACAACACCTCCTACCATTCCGCCCTGCGTGCCACGCCATTTGAGGTGGTCTACGGTCGGCTTCCACCGCCTATCTTGCCGGTCGATCCCGCGACTGCTCGGACGGAGGCTGCCGGGGAGCTTCTCCGCAACCGCGACGAGATTCTTTTTGAGGTGCGGCAACGTCTCGTTCAGGCTCAGCAGCTCGCCAAGCACTACTACGACGGTCATCATCGCGAGGTGGCCTATGCGGTGGGCGACTGGGTGTGGCTGCGTCTTCTTCATCGAGCCACCCAGTCCCTCGACCCGCGTGCGAGGCGCAAGCTTGGACCTCGCTACGCTGGCCCCTTCGTCATCTTGGAGCGCGTGGGCACACTTGCATATCGCCTTCAGCTGCCAGAGGGTTCCCGCATCCATGATGTCTTTCATGTGGGTCTCGCTGAAGCCTTACCGTGGGGAGCCGCCGGCAGCGCCACCAGCGTTACCGCCAATCGCCGATGGTCGTCTTCTTCCGAGTCCGGCGAAGGTGTTACGTGCTCAGCTCCGTCGCGGCATTTGGTACTTGCTGGTGCAGTGGGAAGGTCTTCCGGAGGAGGAGGCTACTTGGGAGAAGCGCGAGGAGTTCAGCCAGCACTACCCCGACTACCAGCTCGAGGACGAGCTGTTTGCACAGGCGGGAAGAGATGTTATGACCGGTATTAGTTATGTTGGGAGGGGGCCCAACCATGGGCCCAACTAGGGGCTTAGCCCATTATCAGTTTAGGGTTTAGCTCTTTATATACCAGATGTAACGATGCAAACAATCAAGCAATAATCAGATTCATTATTGCCGACTCCCTGAGGAGTCGGTCTTCCAAACCTAGCCGCCGCCTTCCTCTGCTCCGCGCGCACGACGGCGCCCAGCCGCCGGCGTCCGCCGCCTCGTCCGCACACCTCTCCCTCCTTCCCCTACAAACTACGCCCTAGGCCCGGGAGAGCTGTTGGTTCTACCAAGTTTGGTGGTGGCAGTGTGGATTTAAATAGCTCAAAGATTAGGGGTAACGAGATATACGTACCTCTTCGTTTCTAACCCAAGAAGCTCGGGAAGCTGGCATTTTTTCGCTTCTCCGGCCAGCCTAAATTGCATTGCTGACCAGGCTGGCGGTGGGGAGAAGCAACCCAGAAATTTTGACTTCTTTTGGGCTTTTCCGGTGTGGAACCTATAAGTAAGTGTACAAGTCCAAAAGAAGGGGCCTTACTTTAGTGCTGATACTGAATGTGCTAGATGTCTTGGAGCAGCAGATGCTGTTTAAGAATCCTGATTCAGTTTGTTGTTCTATCTCGAAGCATTTTACCTCATTGTTATTTCTGATGGCCTAAGTCGCAAAGCATATTTCTGGTGCACTTCAGGTCTCATATATTATTTGCACCGGGTGTACTAATTCCATACTGCCCATCTCCATCCTGCAAAATTACAAGACAATGAGTTTTTTCACCAAAAATACATTGTTAACTGTTGTAATACCGTGTAAACATTTCCAGGATGACTCACCGAAAGCTGTAAACGAGTTACTGGAATTTGTAGCGTATTTTTTTCGGAGCTTTCTACCTTCAAATAGGAATGTACATTCTGATGCTTCAGAATTACTTTTACAAGGTGTACATGCTGGTGCTTCAGAATTACTTTTACAAGGTGGTTATTTTCCCGAGGTACATTCTGCACTGTTTTTTAGCATTCCTTGATGTTAATGCATACCATACAATGCCATTGTTATTTTTGACTAATTTATTTTCTTGCAAATTATAGATTTCCGCGCCCATCGCCTCAGTTCTCCATCTCTATGCTACCGCATTACACTTCAGTACACAGCAAATAGAAAGCGAAGATCACCTGACTATGACGGTGAATTTTCTCAAGAATGAAAAGAATCTACAAACTTTGAACACTGCACTTGACAAACTAGCAAGGATTTTCTGTGTCAACAATGGCAAATCCAATCAACGTGATAGTTTGGGGAAACATGCAAATCGTCCAACAGACGCTGGACATCCCAATAAGAAACACACTTATAGTTATTCTCAGTCACATGAGCATATTTATTTTGTGGCGTATCTTGATTCTTTGGAGTTTCTTTGCAAGATACTATTATTGCAGCATACAAATGTAGTTTGGGAGAGCTTCTGTAAAGGAAAAACAATCCCCAATTTGGGAAACATGACTTGTGTCTTAATGGCACTGGACCAATTCATTGATTCCAGCTTTGTTGCTTATAGGTAAAGCCCTCATAAAATCATAAGTATTAACAAGCGAGTGATTTCTGATTTTGCAATCTGCTCTTTTTTTCTTGTGCTGTAACAGTTGTACCAAAAGGTCTAAAAAAGAGAAGGAGAGATTGGATAAACAACGTGTAACATTACTGAAAACCCTGGTTTCAGCGGTCAAAATTTCCTTTGTGACCAACGAGGCTATCCAGGTACTTAAGTCGCTTGTCCTATACTTATACTGAATCTTATTAGTTGAACAGAAGACCATTTAGTCATTTACAACTGGGTACTATTACATGCATTTAGCTTGTTATTGCATCACTTCTGAGCATCATCATTTTGTTGCATGTATAAATTATTATGAACAAACTTTTTTGCGTATTTTCCTATACCAGTCCCATTTGTGGAGAATTGATGCTTAAATTACCGATTTACTATTTTCTAATACTCCTATCATTCTTACTGATGCATTTTGCTTTCATAATCTAGAAGAGCCTGTCTTCTATCAATTGTGCCATTTCAAGTACATGGATAAAGATTGATGAGCTCATTTCTTTAACCACTTCTATGTCGAACATTGGTGTGGCACTTTATAATATTGGACATCTTGAAGAGGTACCCTTCTGGGGTGCTGGTCTATTACTTAAATTTGCTTTTTTACTATGGACTTTTATACGGTTGACCATTGGAACTGTTTCAGGCACCAAAGGCATTAGAACTATGCTGTCAAACAACATGGGCATACGCCAGACTTTCTAGCTGTAGACTATCAGCAATAACGGAAGGTCACATCATTACTGAGGATCTACCAAAGGATATCATTGCAGGTGTATTTGCAAGGATAGCAAATGTGACTAAGGTTCTCCATAGATGTGGCTCAAAAGCGATACCTGGTATTGTTGTGAAGAGCCTGTCCGAATCGCTTGTTTATAGTGACACATCTGATTATCATAAAAGCTATTTGGTTCTGATCAAGTTATGGGTGGAGGTATTATCATAAAAAAACTAGAGAAACTATCCCACTTCAAACACTTTGTTGATGTGGTTTGATTTTTTTTATGCAAATTTTAGATAACGCTTAAAGATCTTAAAGATGGCCAATGTGTGGATAGCGCTCCTCTTTTGTATCACTCTCTTATGGGATGCTTGCCTCCCTTGCCAATGAAGTTCATAGGCTTAATCGTAGAGCAGGTAACAGATTCTGTTTTGTTAAGATTAACAATGGTGTATCTGTATTTTGATCTCATTCTGATGTGAAGTGCTTTTGACGTGCTTTGGTTTTTGCAGGAATTATTAGCATATGGAGCAACGGAATCCCGTGTGACCATGCTCTGTGCAAACATGCAAAATAGAATAATAGATGTTCTTTTGAATGAAATATATTGTTCAAAAGAATATTATCTGGACAGATCAAAGGTTTTAGTTAGGAAGGCATATATACTCCGTGCATCTGGGGTGCAAAACATAAGCAGCTGCCTTGAGTCCTTGTCTGAAGCCATATCTTTACTGGTAAGCCCCCTCCCCTCCCTGCTGTCCTCTTCCTGTCCTGTTTCTCATGTATACCACAAGGGATATCTAAGATTCATTTTCTTGCATCAAACCAGCGAGGCGTCTTACTAAATTCATCTCGAGGCAATACAATTGTGATCCATGAATTGGCTATTGCATATTGCCTGCATGCACATTGTGCCCAGGAAGCCAATCATGGCGGCAAGGTAACTGCTTCATATGAATTGCTTGTACAGTCACTTGTATATTAGCTATAACATGCCTTTGCTTTGTTTGCTTATAGTTTTTTTTTGTTTTTTTTTCGAATAGGTAATCTTTGATAGTGCTAGGAGTGTTGTTGGCTTGTGGTCAAAGATGGGTACTTTGCATCATTGTTTTCCTGGTGTGATCTTTCAGCAGCAATCAGAAACTCTTGTACCACTTCTTTGTTCCCTGGTTGATTTGTTGGCGATGAAGGTAAGGCCATGCTAAAAACTATTAGGTTCGATAAGGTGCAACTGCTGGATTTTAGCAAGATAATTATGTGCTTTTACTTTATATCAGGGCTGCTTTGAGCTTCAGTTTGAGCTATGCAAGCTTATCATAATGATATGGAAGCAAGAAAACTTACCCCTAGAAAAGTTATTCTCCATGTTATTTATCAACGGGCGCCTTAATCATGCATGCTGTCATCTCCCAATGGACCAGAAATTTGTTTCTTATGTGGCACAGCATCTTGGTGTTGATTGCCACAATACAATATTTTGGAGAAACTGTTTCAAAGAAGATTATCCTTCTCTTACTATGTTTCTTCAGCGGTTGTGGCCTGTTGAATTCTTTTCTCAATCATGTGAACACTCCTTTGGAAATCTGTTTGGTTTCAATGCTAGTGTTGATGAGATTGATAAAGTTGCATCATCTCTGGTTTCTGAAGTAAGCTCTGTTACTTGCATTGCTGTAATGTAGTATGCATTGTCTTTTCGTTTTTTGATGCATATTGTATTGTTTGATTTTGCAGGGTCCTTTGAGTAATCAATCAACCCATCTGGCTGGCTGCATGTACTATGATTTGTCAGAAAGACTTCTGTCAAGAGGACAAGTTCTCCAGGTAATCTGTTTCTCTCTCATCAATTTACCTTGGTGGAAAATCTCCAGTTATTATGAAATTTCAATGATGTGGAGCTGCTCTATAGTTTAGCCTCCCTGTAACTAGAACACCCTTTGTTGTATTTTGCAGGCCATTTCATATGGAAGAGAAGCCCTCCAATTGCGCAAGAAGCTCCTAAAAAAGAAGTTCAAATTTAATTTGGGCAAGTTTGTAAGTGGGGAAAGCCAATGTTCTGGTGGGCAAGGCTTTATTTCACTTGAAGCATGGGGACCAACGATGGCTGAAATCTGGCCAGACTGCACCAGGCCAAGCAGCATGAGAGATACTTTCCTTACCCCATGGAATGTACTTAGATGTTATCTTGAGAGCATATTACAGGTATGGCAATAGTGTGGTATGCGTTAATTTCAGTGCCAGCAAAATGATTGAAGGAGTTGGTGGAATATGTGTACCACCGCAGCAATCTATCACATGGTAACATGAGTCCAACCTACCTATGAGCGATGTCTTGTGTTGACACTGCTCTGGCTGTTGGCAGTACCACAATCATTTCCATAGTATAAAACCTGGCCTCAAGTAGGCTACAGGCATTCTCATATTATTCATGCTTTTTCACGATGTACTCAGGTTGCTGTGATGCATGAATTGGTTGGCGATGGTGCCGAAGCAGAAGTTTTATTACGGACAGGAAAGGAGATATCATGTTTCCAAGGATTACCAATTTTTGCTGTTGTCTTTACATCAGTGTTAGGTACGTAGATCTATTAATGATCTATCTATTACTTCATTGTTATTTCTGTTCATCTGTCCACTCTGTCTCATGTTTTAGGTAAACTATACCACAAGAGACAACTATGGGATGCCGCTGAGGGTGAACTTAAACATGCTAAGGACCTCCTTGCAGAAAATGATGAATTCATTTCATGCAAGACATGCAAGTTGACTCTGCAGATATCAGTTGATGTGCAAGCTGGAGATTTGTTTTGGAATCTCTTTGAGAAAGACTTGCAGAAGCAGTCAACAGACAATTTGTCTAGTGCTTTAGGCATGTACCAATCTGCCGTGGAGAAATTGAATAACTCTGGTTCTGCTGGCTCCTGTGATAAACTTAATACTAGTTGTATGTTGTGCATCAAAGATTCTATTGCAGAAACCAAGCGTGGAGCTTGTGATCATGGGAAAGAACCCTTAGCAGCCAAGGATGGAGTGTTACCTACATGTACTCCTTGTTTGTTGTTCAGTCAGGTACCTGTTGACCAGTACGATGTACCCATGGCATTAAAATCTGAAGAAAACTTGAAGAGTGCCGAAATTGCTCCACCATTGGATGTTAAAGTTAAGAGAGCATCTAGAACTTCGTTACGTTTAGCTAAAGAACAGAATGTGTCAGCTCATGCAAAGACTAGAACAACCCGATCTAGTAAGCGAACTGCTCATGTGAAAAGTGAAAAAGACTTGGCTGAACTGAATAGCAAAAATGAGATATATTGGAACAACGAATTGTCCACAGGTGGTTTGGTCTGTGGGAAGCTAAACCGTTCTCTTCATGGTGTTGACCGCAACAGAGATGGCATATGCAATATGTTTGGATGTTGGAGCTGCCTTTTTGTTAATTCACTCAATTTTGAGTGCATTGCGAATATACTGCAGTTCAGAGAAGACTGCATTCGCCGACGCCATCTCGTGTCGCTTCTGTTAAAAACAGGTACTATTTTTTTGTTTATGTTCTGTTAATGTCTCAAATCAATATGTGTTACTTAGTTAAGTTTCTTAATTCTTTCATATTGTTCAGTCCTGATGTGTTGCCCACTGCAGCAAGAACCTTGGGAGCTCAGGGTGGAAAACATAGAGCTCATGAAGTTCATAGTATCTACTGGCAGTGCATATCATTGTTATATTTCAGATCTCTTCCTCAAGGTTATTATAGAACATATGGACCTTATTTAATTGAACTGATCATGAATCAAAATACTGGTGATTTTCTTTCTTTAGAGCGTGCAGAAATACTATGTAGTATGAGTTCCTTTTTGCTGAAGGGTTTCCTTTCAGAACAGTCAAGGTTTGTCTCATCAACTCCCGGTTGTGCATTTCACATGCAGAACATTCTTAATGTAGCATTTCACGACCCTTGCTATAACTTTCATGATTTCATCACTATTTTCAGGGATGGTTGCTGCAGCTTCTGTAGTGTACAAATGTCTGATGTTGTTTCATGGTTGCTAAAAGCTTTTGTGCTATCCGGAGAGAGTCCTTCACTTCTCCAGGAGGTCTGTGATCCTTCAGTCATGTGCTCTTGTAATTTTAAATGCTTAGTGCGTATATCTATTCTACCTTTTTGTGAGTTGCTGCTGAAGACTCCCCTGTTGCAGGTTTGCAGGCTACTTACATGCATATTCTTACTATCAGCGATAGATTCCACGGTCCGATTACCTTTGTATTTCAAGGGATCTCTCTCTTTGAATCATTGGGCCGCATACTTTCACCAAAATTCTGTTGGAACTTATCTCAATTTCCATTACCTTGCAAGCTTACAAGCATTGCCCAGAAAAACAGAAACGAAGGTTTGTACCATTCTAAGTTCACACCCGGATTAAAATAGTACTCTCTCTGATTCATATTGCTTGTCGCTAATATGGATGTATCTAGAACTAAAATGTGTCAACATACATCTATATTAACGGCAACTAATATGGATCGGAGGGAGTAGCACTCATCATTTTCTCTAATAATTTCCCCTTTACGTTTTTAGGGTGTCACTGGAGATTTCGCAGACAAAACAGATGAGGTTCCAAAGTTTCTAAGGTTTAAACTTTCAAATACTTATTTTGCTTATTTATTGTTTCATATGCTGTATGTACATTCATAATTAGACTACAACTTCTATTTTAGGTTTTCATCGGCAGACATGGAACATCTTGAAAAGCATGTAATTGAATTCTTCCATGAACTTCCTGATGTACCAACTGTGTGCATTAGTATGCTTGGAGGTGATATTGTGAATCTTTTGGGGGAAACACTTTTTCTCCCTTCCCCTTTTCCTGCTTGGATGTTGATCTCAAGGTTTGATTCAACAAACAAGCCTACCACGATGCTTCTACCAGTGGATCCTATTTCGAAAGGTGTGTTGATTTCCTGTTGTGATTTCATACTGTACTATAAGATGATATTGAGTCCCACACTTTTTATTCACATGTTTATTTTTTGACAGAAGCAGAGAATGGGGACTCTTCTATCAAAGAACTGGATAATCCAACTAGAACATCAGATAAGAAATGGAAGTGCCCTTGGAGCTACACTATAATAGACTATGTAGCTCCAACTTTCAAAAAACTACTTGAGGATAACTTTAGATCCCTCTCTGGTGCGACCCACATTCCAAAGGATGGACAAGCAAACGCCATAAGGTGGTGGACAGATAGAATGAAGCTCAATGATGACCTTAATGAGATATTGGAGTAAATTTTCTTCTGTCTATTATGCGTAAAGCTGTAAATATTTCACAATGATACTCTAGATATCTTGCTCAATACATTGTTAAAAATTTGTGTCGTTATGATAAGTTTATATTTCAATAATCATTTTTTCCTTTGTTCTGATATCTTGTTTATGCTTTTGAACAGAAACATTGAAGAATTGTGGCTAGGACCCTGGAAATGCCTTCTCCTGGGCCACCAATTAGCTGACCAACATAGCGAGGCTGTGCTGGAAAATCTAATCACTGGTCTGCAGTCAGAATTTAAACTTGAAGTAGATCCAGCACTCATCAAGGTCATCCTTGGTGGGGTTGCATCAGTGGATGAATTGAAAGAATGTGTTTCTCAACTTATATCATATAGAAGTTTCTTTGGCAAGGGAGGGTGTTGCGGAAGAGATAGACTTAGAGCCATCTCTTGCCAGACTGATGCTGAAGCTCTGGTGACCCTCGAGCATTTATGCAACGGTATAGTGGATGAGCTATCTGAGCCAGTTGATAGAAATCCGGTCATTTTAGTCCTGGATAGTGATGTGCAGGTGAGTAACATGATATCTTTGTTGCTGTCTATTTCTTCTGTTATTAAAAAGGTCTTTTTAGCTCTGCGTTATAAGTTTTGATGGATGTTCTGCTTTACTGATTAGCTGCTGGAAGGGATAATTACGGTAAATGCTGTGTCATCTGCATCTAGCCTGACGTGCTCTAATGTTATTTATTTTTGTGATAAATAATTAAACAATGCATGAAATTAACACTGTAAGGCTAGATCTTCCATAGGTAAAGCTTAGTCATCTTAGCATGTATGTTGCTTGGGTACAACACCATACTCTCTGCTTGAAGTTACTGCATCATTCTCAAAAGGATAGGTTGTACTGCTAGATTTCTTGTATTGTTTGTCTAGCAATATTGCCAATAGCAGCTTTTTACGATACCCATCATATATTATCTTCTTTAAGCTCTACGTAAAATGGCTGAATGCAGATGCTTCCTTGGGAGAACTTGCCTGCTTTAAGGAATCAAGAAATATACCGCATGCCATCAATGAGAAGCATCTTTCTAGCATTGACTAGAAGCACTAATCATCACAAAGATGCCAGTGCCATGGCCCCTCCTTTTCCTGTTATTGACCCTTTTGATGCATTCTATCTGTTGAATCCTAGTGGTGATTTGATCAGAACACAAGAAGAATTTTATCAGTTGTTTAGAAACTATGAGTGGAAGGTAACGATGATTTGCTTACTCTTTGTTCAAACAACCTTTTTCTCACTGTGTATATTGCAAAAGAAGAATTCTACTACATGTGTTGTATAAAACAAAACGTGGTTTGGCATGCAGAAGTGGTAAACTTACTCCTATCTTTACACTCCAGAAATGATAAATAAAAATGGCTAGGCCATGAATCCAAGAAAGATGCAAGCTTTGTTAAAGGATAAATTTGGATTATTCTTAAAACAATCACCAGCATATAATTGTGATGCATCGATGGCATGCAGGGAAATGCTGGGGATGCTCCAACAGCTGAAGAGCTCGTCTTGGCCCTGAGGAATCATGATCTTTTTCTCTACTTTGGACATGGAAGTGGTAATGCACTATGGATATAAATTCTGATAGTTTTTTTTTTTCATTTTGTTGACTTTTGCATACTGTGCTTATGTCGGAGTCATTTGTACTTGGACAGCTTCAGCCTTTGAAGCTATCTAAGTGTTGTGCACTAGTACCATAATATCCACCTTGCAGGATACAAATAGCACTTGCTAAAAACACTCCAATTGTCTATTACAATCTGCTATCGGCATAGCTACCCTTGTGAATTTAATTAGTACAAAATGCTCACCCAGCTTCATTGAGAACTTCCACGGCAACATTAACTAGATGGCACCATACTTTTAGGCTATAAAACTTATCACTTACAGTAGTAATGGCATATGTATCAGTAGAAACTACTGCTTGTGATGCTAGTACAAACTAATGTCTCAAGTTCATGCTATTACTGTCTAGGAATATGAACTCCAACCACTAAGAAGTAAGTTCACTATTCAGATACTTGTTAAAAACTGGTAGCTCAGGTAGGTACCTGCTGTACTAACATGGCCAGTCTGGAACAATGTTGCAGGAAGTCAGTATGTCTCTGGAAAGGAAATTGAGAAGTTAGATAACTGCGCAGCTGCTCTCCTTATGGGTTGCAGTAGTGGGACACTTCATTGCAAAGGAGCTTATGCTCCTCAAGGGGCACCTTTATCTTATTTATTTGCTGGTTCTCCTTCCGTCATTGCAAATCTCTGGGACGTCTCGGATAAAGATATCGATCGATTTAGTAAAGCATTGCTCAATTCATGGTTGCAAGAAAATTTTAAGGCCGCCAAGAATTGCCCTAAATGTTGCCGCCCACTAACACAAGAATTTGAGTCCATGACCGTTGCTGCAAAGGATGATGATAGGCCAAGACGAAAAGGTACACGACGAGGTAAGAAGCAGCAGCAGAGAGCAGAGATAAATGGCAGTAGTAATTGCTGTAATTGCAGGCACAGGCGAATAGCTTCGCATATAAGTGAAGCTAGGCGTGCTTGCAGGCTTCCGCTTATGATCGGCGCATCTCCTGTTTGTTACGGTGTGCCTACTATCATCGGGAAGAAGTAATGGTATGCGCTTTAATGGGAGATGATTGCTGATTGGCTGCTGCAGCTGTGGGCCTTGAGCCATCGATTCCGATTCCAGCTGCACGGCACCGACGGAAAGTGCCACGATAGGCATGGCATTTCACAGGCTCAAATGTGTTCATTACATGTTTATGCTGTTTGTCTTAGCGCAGCAAATGAAGAAGAAACAAGATGATGCCCTGGATCCGTTGTACTAGAGGAGAGGACAGGCCGTCCATTCTGGTGTGATTCAGTGCACCAAAGGTACATAATACGAGTAAAGAGGTCACAGGGCGTTTTTTTTCACCTGGGAGCATATGCTCCTGGTTTTTAAAATGAATTTTAAACACATTACAAGATGTCAAAAAAATCAGACAAAATATCGCGCATACAACTTGATGTTCTATGTGTTTGCAAAGTTGTTTCATAGAAAAATGACATTTTTGTGGCATGTGTAAAAAGGACAATATTTGGTGCTAAAAATAAACTCTCCACGAGATATTTCCTTCCCCTTTTTATAGACACAAAAAAATATCGTTTTTTCACGTAACTTGACGTGTGCACATAGAATGTTGGCATATACATGTGAATTTTTTTTTTGATTTTTTTTATATTTAAAAATATTTTTTCCGGTAGCAGGAGCATAAGCATCCAAGATCAAAAGTGCATTTCTGAGATTGTTATTGTCATACATGTGCTTCAAAATTGATTTATGAGCAATTGCAGGAAATAAGTAGCATGTAGAGCTAATCAGTAATTGTTTGTATTGTTTTGTACACACTATAGTAGTTGTGATTCTTTTTGTTATACTAGTACCATCTAGTGTACAACCTTTAACCTAAACTGACTGCCAGAATTCTAACCCTTTTCTATTTATATATATGATGATCCGAGCAACCAATGCAAGAACACATCCAGAAAATGGAGCTTTGGTGCTTCACTTAAGATGTTTGAACCCTTCTTTTTTCTACAATATCATCGAAAAATTAATTTTAGGCTTGGTAACTTTGGCATGAGCAGCATGATAACTATGACATGGCCATCCTGGTAACTTCAGCATCAGCACCCTGGTAACAAATATGATGATAAGACTTCAATAATTCTAGAGACGGTGATGGAACAATATCCCATGTACTCCCTTTGTCCAATGAAACATGTCTTAACTTTGTTTAAATAGCGAATGGATATATCTAAATCTTGACAAAGTTGAGATAATTTTTATAGGACGGAGGGAGTAGCTTCCATGTTCATCATGACAAACCACCGCCGATGCACCTCTATCGTTATTATTTGCCACAACACCATATACATTGAATTTCAGAATACTTGGAGGGGCTGGTTGCACCGTTATCTTCTTTGGAGAAATGCTCTCAAGCTCACATAAGAAATTCTTGAAAAACAAGTGGGTTGGTAATGGTGGCTGAAATTCATGCTTGTGTCTTTTTGTATCGTGCGTTAGTACCATCTTGTAACATCCCAAATTTTAAAACAAAGAGAAAATGAATTTCCCTATTTTTCAAAATTTGGAACCAACAAAAACTTTATTTAATCTAAGTAATATGCATAGTATTCAAGCATGTAGGTGTGATCCTTGCCATGATAGTTGCTTGATGTTTTGAATATGTATATAAACCCTAAACCTCACTCTTCTTTTCACCCTCTAAGTTAAAGGCAAAATAAAAAGAAATTAAATTAAAAAGAAAGGCCTATGTAAGCCTATGACAATTTTTGCAAATAATGAACTAGGCCATGTGCTACTTTGTTGGATGATTTGAAAAACCTCAACCAACCTAACCTTTCACCTACCAACTAAATCCTTTGTGAAACAAAAATAAAATAAAATTATGCATAGAGGCATATGTGGCATATAGCAATAATGGCAAATCTTGACCTATGCCCTCATACCTTACCCAAATGGTTTGAAACCTTTACCAAACTCAATCTAACACTAAATAAACCCTAAACCATGCCTAAGTGAAGCAAAGAAAAAGAAAGGAAGAAAATAAGAAAAATGCAATTCATCACATACATGTGCTTATGGTCATTTTGCAAAACTTTGACCTAGGCCAATTTAGCTTGTGCCATTAGTTGGAGAATGTTACTAAACACTTATAAACACTTTTGGAATCAAAGAAACTCAAATCAAATCAAATTTGAAATCAAATTATGCTCACATGCACTAATGGTCAAAACTGTAATTCTTAACCTGATGCCTACTTTGAGCCTCTGTATTAAGAGATTTTCAAACCAAACAATTCCAACTCTTTACACCTCATCCAAGACCACATCAAGGTGAACAACTTTGGTAAAGCACACCCCTGCAAATTCTTGCTAGATTCAAAGTTATGCTCAAGCAAAGTTGGAACTTTTTAACAGATTCAAGATCATACCCATTTTGAAATTTCACAAACCAATTCATTTTTGCACACCACCACCACCATTGTGTGCCTTTGATTATATGAACCAACTCCACCAAATTTCATTCAAAAATTTGAAAGTTTCTTTCATGCGGCCATTGTGTCAAACACCTTGTGGGCAGAAATCAAACCAAATCATTTTCACTATTTTGAATAGTGTTTGGCCCCAAATTTGAACCCAACTTGTTTCTCACTTGTCCCCTGGTCCCCTTCAACACAATGCCTCTAGCTTGCACCCCTAGAAATGGCCAGACATGGCAATGCCATGCCCATGCCGGCCATGTCTCACATACAACTTGCCATCTCTCACCTCTCTCACTTCCAGCCATGCCAACCATGTCATTCTACTTCCCCTAGCTCTACTGGACCTAGCTGGACTAGCCATGGTCGGAGAAAACCAACACAGCGACCAACACACGTCGTACCCACGACGCCCAGGGCATGCCAGGGTTGGCATGGGCGCCGCCCACGGGCACGCCAGAGCACGTGTCGCCCCGTCGACTCACGCCTCCCCTGGACCCCCTCTTCCGCCCTGAGCTTCACCACGGTACCAGGAGCCCACCAGACAACCACTTGTCCCCGACCAGCGCCCACCGTCGTCGGAGAAGAAAACGCGACCCGCCACGAACGCGCAGAACTTTGCACGCGGCCGACCGTGTTAGGCACCGCCCAGCCGCGCATTGCCGCCAGGAGGACCGCCAGGAACCGCTGAACAGCGCCACGCCCTCGCCTAGCTCGCTAGCCCTCTGTAGCCATGTCGCCGTGGTCGACTTCGCCGCAGCACACGGCCTCGCTCCGCCGCTATAAAAAAAGGGGACTCCCCTCGCTCAACTCACCACACCAGCACCTTCCCCTCTCCTCTCTGACCCTCCTCGCTCACTCGCCACTCGACATTGTCTGCCGTAGCCACCCAATTTGATCGTCGGAGCCCGTGACCGCCGCATAAGCTCGCCGGAGATAGGCGCCATCTCCGGAGACGCCGCCGGTACCAGACGACTCGCCGTCGACGACAACGTACCTGCGCACCTCGCCGACCCTCGCCGGAGCACTGGTGAGCTCGCCAACCCCATGCCCGTGCCGCCAGCAACCCTCCTCTCGCCGTCGACGACGATGAACGTGATCCGTTGGATCGAGTTCTAATCGTGCGGCTCGGAAAGAAACTTACCCTTTCGCGTGTTAAGTGAGGCTGACAGGTGGAGCCCACCATGTCAGGCAGCCCACACGTGCGAGACGCGTGGTGGGCTGGATTTCTCTGTTTAAACCGTTTCGGCCCGTTAATTTTCCCGCGCTGGCCCAGCCATTTAAATTCGTTTAAATCGATTTATTTCAAATTGCTTACTGGTGCTGTGTTCAAATTTACATAGAATCAAATTGGCTGAACCAAATTTGATGAATTTTATATATTTGGAAATCTTGTGAAAAGATCTACCCAACCCCACTGGCCTCAGTACTAGATTCGTTGTAGAATTAATGTGACAAAAATAACAAGGCAGGGCCTTTTCAAACTTCAAACTTTATTTAAAAATCAACCAAAAATGCTTTTGAGTTGATTTCAACTCTCATAAATCACATTTCACATACTCTACATGTTTATGTAAAAATATCACATTGTTACTTTGTATGATCATGGGCTAGAATAAGTAATGGCTTTATGGCTATTTCTAGTCCATTTAAATTTTCCAAAACTATTTGTTAAATCATATGAGAGGTGTTCCCTCATTTAAATCTTGTCTCAAGTAACTCAACAGGAGGTAGTGACCATGGTCGACTTAATCTCATATTGAATTTTTTTGGTGATATTAAATTATAAGTATGGTAGTGTTAAATTGCATGAGGTACTTTACCTCATTTAAATCATTTTCCCAAATGATGATTATGAATGGTTGACCTTGGTCAACATGGGTTCATACATTATTTATTTGAGGAGATTAAATCTTAACAAGATTTAATGAGAGGAAATTATTTCTCCAAGAACTAAAGAGAAGCCCTAATCAATATTGGTAATGAGAGGAAATTATTTTTCTTAAAAGAAGAAACAAATTGAACCAACATGTTACTTGTATGGTGATGCTAGAATAGCTTGTGTGAACCAATTGTGTGCTTAGTCTAGCTCTTCAACCTTGTTTGTTGATTGTTACCTCGTATCCGTTTTTAGACGTTACTACCGAGGAGTACCAGGAGGAGGAGGTCTACTTCCAGGAAGAAGAAGACCACTTTAATCAGTACACCAACCAAGGCAAGCTAATATTCTTGCAAAAGTGCAAAGCTCTACCAGAGCAAGGCACACTTACCTATTTCTTATGCTTCATGATCAATCCCAAGTTTTATCCTTACAAGCTTTTTCTTTGATTATTAAAGCTTACTTTTATAGTTAACTTTGGTCTAAGTATAGAGTGTTACAAGAGTATCAAATTTAGCCTAGAGAGCTACAAGATAGTTAGCACCCCTCATGACTAGTTGCTAGTGCTAACAACTAAAATTTACTACTCTAGATGGGAACATGTGAAATGACTTTGAAAGATTTTGAAGGTGAATGTGACTTGAATGAATGGTGAATTTGATAAAAACTGATGGTTGGGTTTGGATGCGATACCTTTCCAATTATAGGGTACCCCCACAATACCTGATTATGGGTAGGGCTTAACTAGAAGTTTATGCATCTTAGTATGAGTTCCCTCTAAACAAGCATCATAGGGGTTATGCTGAGGCTGCCTCCGTTGAAAGTGAAATGAGGTGAATGTACGGCCCAAGCCCTGTGCAGTTCCCAGGCTGACGGTTTGTCTTCACTGGGAGGCCAAGCTCATGGGGAGAGGTACCTATACTAGGGTATGTAAGTGAAGGTTATGGTTGATGATCCGCGTACTGAGTTGCGATTATTCAGGGTTGTCCCTGACGGATGTAATCAAATGTTGTGGCACAAGTGTGCAACCTCTGCAGAGTGTAAACCTATTCGAATAGCCGTGTTCACGGTTACGGACGATTGGAAAGGCCATACTGTACCGTTGTCAGATGTTTTCTTGAAAAGAAAGGAGGAATTGAATGGTGATTTGACTTGAATCACAACTGAGTTGTGGGAATGACACTAATGTTCCCACTTGATTTAGTTAGCATATGAAGAGTCTTTTACCAAATGCTTGTGAACTAAAATTGGCTTTATGCAGATAAACCTAGAGCTTAGCACCCTTTTAATAAAATTGATAATACTTACACTAGTATTATTTTGCGAGTACTTTAAAGTACTCACGGATGTGTCCCTGGCTATTCAAATGGCCAGACTACGAAGAGGAGCCGCAGTACCAAGATGACGGCCAGCAGGACGTCTACGACAACTAGGAGTATCTTCTGACGTCAAGCGTTGGCCTGTGGATTAGATAGTCCACTACTACTACGCTTCCGCTATGTAATGTGTTCGTTGATCATTAGATCAACTATTTGTGTAATATTGGATCATGTGATCTCTATTTCTAAGACGACTATGGTTTGTAATGAATGATGACTTATGATATCAACTGTTATGTCTCGGAACAACACTCTTCCTGGGATTGCGATGTATGGCATAATAGGCATCTGGACTTAAAAATCCGGGTGTTGACACATCTTAACATAGTGCAAATTTGATAATGATTCTTGCATGGCAGAGAGCCAAAGTTTTGCATTTGGGATCCTTGTTTCAATCAAGTGTTGAATCATCTCCTCGTTAGCCAGGCCTTAGACTCATCTAGCCATGGAGCGTGCGGGATGCCAAGAATCATTGGAGCCACAAAGTGGCAGCAATGTGTATCAACCATGTTCATGTGCTCCAAAACATCAATGATTGAGATTGGGTGTCGGGCCAAACGCCACAAGAAAACCTTGAGTTTTATCGTACATGAATACCCTATAAGTCCGCTCATTGTTGGCACATTCTGCTAGGAGCCACTACGCATCATTGACTTGGGCCGTGGCCATGTGTACGTGAATCTCTATAGTCGCACACTAAAGGGGCATGAGCCCATTCATATTGGATCTGAGTGAAAATTGGTGTGGACTCCTAGTGGGCCTCAAGTGTTGAGCCCATGACGGAGGTCTGTATAAAGGGGCAGTGGGTCGCACCTTTAAGGATTGATCTTTTTCGTCCCACCATAGATGTCGCCACTCTGCACACCCATATGTCGTGTGACCGGATCTAGCAGCCTGACGCTACTCCCCGTACATGTGGATACCTTGGAGGCACCGAATTTGCGTTGCTTGGACAAAGCATTCGAGGGAACCACAAGGAGTTGTTTAAGGGATCCACGAGGAACTGTTCACGGGAGATCGGCCACGCGAGGAGGAGGCGACACGGTTGATAGGCTACACGCATCGCTAGCTCTACTTCCAATGTGGTGACTGTGTATCTAGTGGTAGAACCCGGTCTCGTGATCTATCCCCAGCAGTATGATCTTGGTTGCGTGGTAGAATTATTTTTGTGCTAGCATAACGTTCTCATGCCCCAACAGTGGTAGTGGAGCCTCTGCTGCATGGTGGTAGATTTGCCATCTGTATATGAGATATGTAGATCGGTTCTGGTGTGGGCCGATATGATCAGTGGTGCATGTCAGTTTTAAAGGTTGGTTTCGTGATCTAGTTTATGTGATCGTATTGTGGAGGTCGTGACACAACATATCCCTACCCGGTAGGTTCCAACCATCGGGGTAGACTATGGTGCGTAAATTTGTCCGCAACATGTGAAGATTAATAGGACTGGTCGAATCGGAATGAAGATCAACACCAACACCGTGCAAATATGATTTTCGCAGTGCTGAAATCCATTGGCAAAGTTTTGGTCAAACGACCATAACTTTGTCCTACGAACACCGATTGAGCTCCACGACCTGTCAAATGGAAGATAACAAAAATTTGGATCCATTAATAATAGACATAGTCAGTTTGTGCGATTTTAACTATGCCAAATTCCTCTTGAAAGCAAGACGTTTCAAATGGTTTTATCTTCAGCGGTAGAACGCCTGAGAATGACCCTGATTTGGTATAGCCCATGAATATTGGATGTATAATAATGTTTCATGACATGCATGTCGTGAGTACGGCAACCGGATGGAGCCATATGATTGCTCCATTATTGTTTTAATGACAGGCGTGTCAACATGAGAAGCCTTAAGATGTAATTTACTTCCATATCTATTAGTTTGTAATAGCGTAGTATCTTGTAACACTTGGCGGTTGACGTGGGTGGCATCGAAACGTAGATCACCATTAGGACAACCAGTCAACCACGCATGGAGATGGAGATCAACATGAGACCATAGCGCATGTGGAGATGGAGATCACCGACGATGAGCATATGAAGCTCTCTTGTCTCCTATGCTTGTACACCTGGAATGCAAAGCAACGGCGAGGAGGTTCGAAGCCGAGCAACACAAAAGTAAGGTGATGCAAAGGATGGAGGGCTACTGCATGTTGTACGCCGACTACTTCCCTGATGATCCATTGCATGGCGAGGTGGTATTTTGGCACCGTTTCAGGATCAACGGAAGTTGTTCATGAAGATTTTCATGGCCTCCCACGAGTTCGACACCTACTTCATTTGCAACAAAGAATGTGTCGACGTGGTAGGTTTTTCCTGAATCCAGAAGTGCATTGCTGCTTTGAGGATGCTTGCCTATGGAACTCTTGGTGATGCAAAAGGCGATTATCTATACATTGTTGAGTCAACAACCATTGAGTGCATGTACAAGTTCTGTAGGGAAGTGGTGTCAGTGTTTGGACCAATTTTACTTGAGAATACCAATGCAGAAGACACTGCCCGAATCTTGGCATAGAACGCAATTAGAGTACTTCCTGGGACACTTGGAAGCATCGAGTGCATGCATTGTGCATGGAATACATGCCCATTTTCTTGGCAAGGAATGTACAAAGATAACAAAAAGGAGCTTGTAGTGTGGTACTTGATGCAGTGGCACATCAAGATCTATGGATTTGGTATGCTTCCATAGGTATGCATAGATCTCACGATGACATCAACATTGAAGGTGCATGTAGCACCATGTGTGGTTTTGGCAATTAATGACAATCCCTATGGAATAATGTTTGCATTGAGTTATATTTGTAGGATTTGTCCATAGCCATTTTTGAACCATATGTTGGCTTCAAGGTTGAAAGAACAAGATAAAGTGATGACCAAGGTGTTAATCAAGGAGTGATTCAAAGATTGGTCATGAGTGAATTTGAGCCTATGTCTAGTATGTCTTGAAGATCAAGATGGAGTGTTATCGTATGTGTACCTTCAAGACATCAACATGATGAAAAACACAAGAAAGGAAGTGCAAGTTCAACATGAGCCATCTCAAAGAGATAATATGCTTGAAGCTTGCCATCCATATGGTAATCATGGATAGGTGAATATATGACCAAATAATAAGCTCTCCCATAGTGGAGTATGGGGAGAAATTCGCAAGACTTCACAAAGCAATTGTAACGAAGAAAGATGTTCCAACTTGAAGCGGTCGAGATCTTCACCATCTAGCTCAAGTGGAATACGCAAGGTTAAGTTTTATTATTGATAGCTTTTCTTTCTTTCTGTTCTCGTGGTGTTGGTTGGGAGACCATCTTATAGGACAGTTGACGTACTATCATGAGGGGCACTCGAGTGAGTAACTTGATCGTATCATTCGGAGAGAGCTGAAACCCTTGCATCCTTGGCATCATGTTTATTTTTTGTTCTTTGCATATTATCCATGTGATGTTTTAGAGCTTATGAATATTCTCATGATAAACTCTATTTCGTCAAAAACAGATTTTCCACGAAAAACTTGTTAGGTTTTCGATGTTGGAGATTTTACTGGCCGGTCTTCTATAGAGAGGTCAGAACTTAAGAATTTTGTTTTATCCTCCATTGTTTTAATATGATAGTTCTCCGCATGATATTTTATATCTTTCTTATAGCTTCAAAACGAGCCCAAGATCACCAAAATTGGAGTCTAGATGCTCTAGTTATGATCGTTTCGGTTTCAATTGTTTCTGGCTTTTCTAGGGCCGGAGACTCCCGCCCCGGCTGGTCTATAGACTCTGGCCCTAGTAGGGATGGAGACTCTGGTATGAACCATGTTTTCTATGTTTCGAAGCCTTTCATGCTACCAATATGGGGCGGAGTCACCGACCCTCCAAGGCAGATCTCCGGTGTTAAATAAATGTAACAGTCCGATTTCGTGGGTGGGGGGTCTTCCCCAAGGGCCGGTTGCTTATTTCCTAGTCTCTCTCATCTATTGTTGAACTTAAGAGCTTTCCCTGACTCTCTATTTCTCCTATGTTCTTGCATCTTCTCGAGGGAAATTTGAGAGGCGATCAAGATCTACCAGTCAATGAACTCTCTTAGTGAGGGGAACATAGTGGATCTAGATCTAGTTATTTGTAGATTTAACTTGTTCTTACTCTCTTATTCCACCAATAACGTTTGTGTAATTCGACAGATAAGGATTTAGCACCTCGTGTGTTCTTACCATTACATATGGTGCATCGGTTCGAGTTCTCCACGATGATACATGGAAGTGAAAGTTCATGTGAGTATTGCTCTTGGGTGCTTGTACCCGGAGGATGTTCCTCTTGTGTCTTTGGTCTCTATATGGCTTGTTGACCTTTGTGGTGATTACTTGAGGCATCCAATTGAGTTTTCAATATTGTCTCAAGCTTGAGGCCTTTTGTGGCGGATTTCTTGGGAGCATCCAATTAAGTTGTGGAGATCGCCCCAAGCTTACGGGTTCGGTGACCGCCCTCAAAGGTCCCCTAGTGGATCGTGGCATCTTGCATTGTGCAAAAGCACGGGGATATTATGGTGAGCCATTGTGGCTCTTGGGAGAGCATTGTGCTTCCACATTGCTCCAACAGAAAGTAGCCTCCTATGGGAAGTGAACTTCGGAATACATCGTCGACTCCGTGTCACCTCGGTTATTCCTGTACCCAAGGTTTTCACTTATGCACTTTACTTTGTGATAGCCTTCTTTATCTTGCTATAACATAGTTGCTTGTATTTCTTAGCATAAGTTGTTAGTGCATATAGGTGAATCTTAGTTATTATAGGTTTTATGATTGGAAAATTAAACACTAGTTATATTCCACATTGATTAATACCATCTCATAAAAGTTTTTAATCACCTATTCACCCCCTCTAGGCGACATCTGTGTCCTTTCAATTGGTATCAAAGCCAAGTCTCTCATCGTAGGCTTAAGAACCTTGAGAGCTCAGATTCCATTTAGGGGATTACTGCACAATGACACTTTTATATTCTATGGCACAAATTATGATGTTTGGAAAATTCTTTGTCTTAATCATTTTCAGACCATGTACCCAAATATGGAGCAAATTGTGATATAGGTTTTTATCCTCTGATGGATTTCCCAAAATCTATTGTTAGAGGATGAGAAAATTTATATCTCAATGCTCAAGCTTCTAATATTCTTGATAGTGCTTTGAGAAATGTAGTTACTTTTGCAATCATGCCTTTTCGGACCGCACATGAGTTATGGAAAAAACTTTAAGAATAATATGATGTGTCGAATATTATTGAGGATGATTGTATTCCCACCACTTACGGTTGTGATGTACTTTCATCCACTTCACCTACATGTGGCAAGACACAAGAAAATTCTAACGTGTGAGTGGTGATGGAAATTGCAACGTTGATAGTGAGCATTCCTTCGATGACCATCTCCGTCTCATTGCAATGCTTCATATTTGAACTTAAACACTTCTAGCACCCTAAATGCTATATATGCTTGTGTTGATAGTCCTTTCATATCATGTGTAAATTTCTGATCCAATTAAATCTCACCATGATATGCTTGATATTCCTTGTTGTCATGATAAAAATGCTTCTATTTCCTCACAACATTCGTGTGACTAACAATGTAGAGGAAGCGGAGGATACTATGTGTCAAGAAAAGTCTTCAAGTAGTTCATCATCTCCATCATCTCTCGGTTCCCATATATGCCTTATGGCTATGGCTTGTACGGTATCTCCTACCATGGAAGCTTATCTTTCCCATGGTGATGAAGATGAAGATTATGAATAAGAGGAGGAGGATGTTGCCTCCTTAAATAAGAAGGGTAAGTTGGTCTTTCATGCTATTCGTAAACATAAAATTGCTTGCTCTAACTTCTTTGAAGTCCTGACTATTTCTATTGAGAGAAATAAAATTATTGAGAAAATGCAACATCGTGAGCGCAATTATGCTAATGAAATTGCAACACTAATTCAATCTCTTGAAGAAGAAAAAACCACAAAGGAATCTCTTGTGGAGACTTTTGCTCTAGAATTTTCCTAAGTAAAGGAATCCCGTGATAGAGTTCTTGAAGTGTCCAATGAACTTGAGATTCAAAATTACGAGCTTGTAGTTGCAAATGATAAACTCCTTGAGGATTTTGAGCACCTAAAAATGGCTCTATGTATGTTGAGAGTGTGCTCACTAAACTAACTGAGTCGCATGAGCAACTTAAAGCCTCTTATATAAATGAACATGCCAACTTTCCTTCTCCTATTGCTATTAATGAAGATTCTTGTGATACTAACTCTACTTATTGCGAAGCATCTATATTGAAGGATAATGTTGAGATAGTTAAGATCCCAAACTTAAGTTGCTAACTAGCAATTATATGAAATTGGAACGAATTCATGGAAAGCTTTCTAGCTCCCATGATGATCTTCTATCCTCCCATGATTGCCTAAAGTTAGCGCATGGGCTATTATGTCAAAGGTAACATATTTTGAACTTCATGTGGACAATAGTACTACTTCTCAAAATGATATATCGCCATGTGACAATCCTTGTAATTCATCCATTCATAGTAGGGTTTTCTGTTCTCGTGCCCCTGGTTCGTTAGTTCTACTCAGTTTTCCCCAGCCGCTTAACTTTTCCTTAGTTTTCCCCTCCCTCTTGTTTGAAACCCCTCGCAGACGCTCGGACGGGAGGGTTGCCGTCTGGTCAGAGGTCTTGACCGTTACCGGTGACAGCTAGGGAGCCACGGTGGTTTTGAATTGACCGTTGCTTTCGAATTGTGTTGACTGTTGACTGGAGGAGCTCACCCAAAGCTTTCCCCTCCGCCCGAGACTGGAGGAGCTCACACACCGCCCCTCCGCCGCCACGTCGTCCTGCCCTCCTACCTTATGGCGTCGTCCGCCGCCGAGCCGCCCCCGTCCCCACTACCACCCCCGGGAGGCGGAGAGGGCTCCGCCTCCACCAGATCTAGATCTACCCCTGTTGTGGAGTTTGTATATCCGTCTGGTGTGCCGCCTCTTCCCGTCAGCCGCGGAGACGATTGGGAATCGGAGGGATCTAACGCATGGATTCCATCTGGGTAAGCATCGTCTGCCTATGTGAATTAACAGTAGACAGTTTTTGAGCGCCAATCGTTGTTGCTCAACTAACTGCGTTGCTTTTCGAATAGGATTGATCCAGCGCTGGCTTTGTGACTGGTGGTTAGGATGGATTCTAGCTTTACGCGTGATTCTAAACGCTATAAGAATGGGTTTTACTTCCCTGCGGTGGTTGCAACCACCATCTCGTTGAGGGATTTGAAAGCTAACATCTACGATAAGTACACCTGGAGCTCTCGTGATGCAGTTCATTTCGAATTTTCAACGGCACAGAGCGAAGATTTGTTCCACTAATTTCCGACGACGATCTGGGAATTCTTTTTTCTTTGAATGCTTCTTGCCGGTTCGGTAAAATTCGTATCCATGTGGACAGGGGCCAGGCATCATCTGGTGGTCGGGCATCATGTCTCTCTACTGCTGCTGCCTCTGCTAATAGTGTGCGCCGCGGCGCTCCTTGTAGGTCCACAGCAGCACCATATGTCCCCAGTGCTAGTGGTAGCCATATCATTCATGCGGTCGATGTGGAGGACGATGCAAAGATTGGGGGTCAGTCTCCTCAAGATGATGAGGATGAGTTGATGTTTCCTGAATTGGTAGATCAATGCAGTAAGCAGGAAATGGAGGATCAATACATGGAAGATATTGCTTTTGGTGCCAGATTTGATGACACTGATGATGAAGAGAAGAATGAGAACAACGACAGACTCGTTTTAGACGATTACGAAGGTGATGACTTGCCAACAATTGAGGGGAATAGGGAGGATCCTCAGCTTGCAGCAGGCACCGTATTTCAAACGATGATGGACTACCGTAATGCAATTACTACATATTGCCTTCTCTCTAAGAATAATTATGAGGTTATTAAAAGTGAGCCAGGTAGATTCACAGTTAAATGCCCATACAAGAGGTGTAGGTGGAGGCTGCATGCATCCACAATGCGCAGAAGCACCTTGGTTCAGGTACTACGCCAACCAGTTGTGTATTTTAGATCACGGTGTAAAATTTGTTAACTGTTACTGACATCCCTTATCATTATGTTTCAGATAAAGAAGAATGAGGAGGTCCATAGGTGTCCACCTCGAGTGGGAGAGCCAGAGCTGAAAACAAAGCTAGCGAAGACTAGGTGGTTGGCAGATATAATCCTAGATTGGCTGAGAGGATCTCCTTCACTTGGTCCAACAGCACTCCAGAAAAATATGCTTGAGAAGTTTCAAATAAAATTACCTTATATGAGGATGTTTGATACGTCTCCAACGTATCTATAATTTCTTATGTTCCATGCTACTTTTATGATGATACTCATATGTTTTGTACACACTTTACATCATTTATATGCATTTTCCGGAACTAACCTATTAACAAGATGCCGAAGTGCCGGTTCTCGTTTTCACGCTGTTTTTGGTTTCAGAAATCCTACAAAGGAAATATTCTCGGAATTGGACGAAATCAACGCCCAGTATCTTAATTTTTCCCGGAAGCTTCCAGAGCACCGAAGAGGGGCCAGAGGGGAGCCAGGGGGGCCCATCCCACAAGGCGGCGTGGCCAAGGGGGGGGCGCGCCCCCCTATGGTGTGGCTCCACCAGGACTCCCCCGAGGCTGCCCTTCCGCCTATATAAAGTCTCCGCCGCGAAAACCCTAAAAGAATAAGCCACGATACGAGAAAAGTTCTAGAGCCGCCGCCATCGCGAAGCCAAGATTCGGGGGACAGAAGTCTCTGTTCCGGCACTCCGCCGGGACGGGGAATTGCCCCCGGAAGGCATCTCCATCGACACCACCGCCATCTTCATCGCCATCTCTGTCTCCTATGATGAGGAGGGAGTAGTTCTCCCCCGAGGCTAAGGGTTGTACCGTAGCTATGTGGTTCATCTCTCTCTCCCATGTGATCTTTATGTGATCATGAGCTTTGTGATCTAGTTGAATATCATCTATGTGCTACTCTAGTGATGTTATTAAAGTAGTCTATTCTTCCTCCATGATGTAAAGTTGACAATGTGTGCATCATGTAGTACTTGGTATAAGCTATGATTGTGATCTCTTGTAGATTATGAAGTTAACTATTACTATGATAGTATTGATGCGATCTATTCCCCCTTTCATAGCATGAAGGTGACAGTGTGCATGCTATGTTAGTACTCGGTATAATTGCAACGGTCTATTATGCACTCTAAAGGTTACTTAAATATGAACACCGAATGTTGTGGACCTTGTTAACTCCGGCTTGAGGGAGCTCTTGTAGCCCTACACAATGAATGGTGTTTGTCATCCAACAAGAGAGTGTAGAGAAAGTAGTATTTGTTTATTCAGTTATGTGATCAATGTTGAGAGTGTCCACTAGTGAAAGTAGGATCCCTAGGCCTTGTTTCCAAATATCGAATCTCCGTTTATTTATTGTTCTACTGCATGTTTACTTGCTGCCATATTTTATTCAGATTGTTATTACCACTCATATTCATCCATATCTCTTGTATTTCACTATCTCTTCGCCGAACTAGTGCACCTATACATCTGACAAGTGTATTAGGTGTGTTGGGGACACAAGAGACTTCTTGTATCGTAATTGCAGGGTTGCTTGAGAGGGATATCTTTGACCTCTACCTCCCTGAGTTCGATAAACCTTGGGTGATTCACTTAAGGGAAACTTGCTGCTGTTCTACAAACCTCCACTGTCTACAGGAATAGAAGCGTGCGTAGACATCAAGCTATTTTCTGGCGCCGTTGCCGGGGAGGTAAGGTAAAAGGTATTCACATCCTCCGACTACTAAGCTATTTCCTAGCACTGTTGTCGGTGTGTGAGTGCTCGAAGCTATTTCCTTTAGATCCTGCAATTGCATCTTTTTGTTTCTTGTTTTTATTTCACTAGTTAGGCATAATGGAAAACAACAGTGAGCTTTTTAATCTATTTCCTGAGTTAAGACATGAATTGTTTGATGCGAAAATTTAAAAACCTATGGAACCTTATTTGCATGATAGTAGCAATGTTATTAGTACGAATGCAATTACTGCTAATGCTATGGAAAAGTCTAAGCTTGGGGAAGCTAGTTTTTGTGATCTTTTTAGCTTCCCATCTTTAGGGGAGAAATTTTGCTCTGATAATACTTTATCTCCTATATGCGATAACTCTAATGATGCTTGTGATATTTTAAATCCACCTGTTGAAAGTTTTCCATATAAAATACCTATGAAAATTATTGAACATGTTATGGATAACCGCTATGAAGGGGATGGAACTGTCCATCCTAGAGATCATTTACTGTTTTTGCATGAATTATGCGGGTTATTCAAGTGTGCAGGTATTTCTATGGATGAAGTTAGGAAGAAATTATTCTCTATGTCGTTGTCTGGTAAAGAGGCGCATTGGTATAAACTGCTGAAGGATGGGCATTCTCTTGATTGGAAGGATATTATGCCTCTATTTTATTCTAAATTATATCCTCCAAGTGAAATTCACAAAGACCGAAACCGCATATATAATTTCTGGCCTCATGATGGAGAGAGTATTGCCCAAGCATGGGAGAGATTGAAGTCTTTAATGCTCAAATGCCCCATTCATGAGCTTCCTGGTAATATCATCATGGGATTTCTAGTTTCGTGCCCCTGGTTCGTTAGTTGTACTCAGTTTTCCCCAGCCTCTTAACTTTTCCTCAGTTTTCCCCTCCCTCTAGTTTGAAACCCCTTCCAGAGGCTCGGACGGGAGGGTTGCCGTCTGTTCAGAGGCCTTCCGTTACCGGTGACGGCTAGGGAGCCGCAGTGGTTTTGACTTGACCGTTGCTTTCGAAATGTGTTGACTATTGACTGGAAGAGCTGACCCAAAGCTTTCCCCTCCGTCCGAGACTGGAGGAGCTCACACACCGCCCCTCCGCCGCCACACCATCCTGCCCACCTACCTTATGGCGTCGTCCGCCGCCGAGCCGGCCCCGCCCCCACCACCACCCCCGGGCTCCGCCTCCACCGGATCTGGATCTACCCCTGTCCTCTTTGTAATTCCGTCCGGTGCGCGAGACTATTCCCGCCAGCCGTGGAGAAGATTGGGAATCGGAGGGATCTAACGCATGGATTCCATCCGGGTAAGCATCGTCTCGCCTATCCCATGTGAATTAACGAGTAGGCGGTTTTGAGCGCCAATCGTTGTTGCTCAACTAAGCTGCGTTGCTTTTCGAATAGGATGGATCCGGCGCTGGCTTTTCGGCTGGTGGTTAGGCTGGATTCTAGCTTTACGCGTGATTCTAAACGCTGTAAGGCTCGGGTTTAACTTCCTCGCGGTGGTTGCAACCACCATCTCGTTCACGGATTTCAAAGCTAACATCTACGATAACTACACTGGAGCTCTCTCGATGCGGTTCATTTCGAATATTTCAACAGCTCGGAGGGAAGATTTGTTCCACTAATTTCCGAAGAAGATCCGGGATTTCTTTTTGCTTTGAATGCTTCTTGCCGGTTCGGTAAAATTCGTATCCATGTGGACGGGGGCCGGGCATCATCCGGTGCTCGGGGCATCATCGGGTGGTCGGGCATCATGTCTCTCTACTGCTGCCTGCCTCGCTAATAGTGTGCGCCGTGGCGCTCCTTGTAGGTCCACGAGCGGCACCATCTGTCCCCGGTGCTAGTGGTAGCCGGATCGTTCGTACGGTCGATGTGGAGGACGATGCGGACATTGAGGATCAGCCTCCTCAAGATGATGAGGATGAGTTGATGTTTCCTGAATTGGTAGATCGATGCGATAGCGAGGCAATGGAGGATCAATACATGGAAGATATGGCTTTTGGTGCCGGATTTGATGACACCGATGATGAAGAGAAGAATGAGAATGATGACAGCCTCGTTTTAGCCGATTACGAAGGTGAAGACTTGCCAACAATTGAGTGGAACAGGGAGAAACCCCGGCTTGTAGAAGGCACCGTGTTTCAAACGATGATGGACTGCCGTAATGCAATTACTACATATCACATTCTCACTAAGAATAATTTCGAGGTTATTAAAAGTGAGCCGGGTAGGTTCACAATTAAATGCCCATACCCAAGGTGTAGGTTTAGGCTGCATGCATCCACAATGCGCAGAAGCAGCTTGGTTCAGGTACTACGCCAACCAGTTGTGTATTTAGATCACGGTGTAAAATTTGTTATCTATTACTGACATCCCTTATCATTATGTTTCAGATAAAGAAGAATAATGAGATCCATAGGTGTCCACCTCTAGGGGGAGAGCCAGAGCTGAAAACAAAGCTAGCGAAGACTAGGTGGTTGGCAGATGTAATCCTAGATTGGCTGAGAGAAGAGCCTTCACTTGGTCCAACAGCACTCGTAAAAAGGTGGTTGAGAAGTATAAAATGAAGGTACCTTACATGAGAATGTTCTATGCAAAGGAAATGGCTCTTGACAAGATCAATGGTCCATGGAATGAAAGCTTTCGAGTTGCTTTACACTTTCAAAGCTGAAGTGGAGATGGCTAGTCCAGAGCGATGTTGTAGCGATAGACAAGCATACGAGTTCCCTACAAATTGAAAAGCGGGAAGGTAATGCACAAGGAATGTTTCGAAGGGCTTTTGTTTGTTTCAAAGCTTGCTGGAAAGGCTTTTTGGACGGTTGCATGCCTTATTTGGCCGTGGATGCATCAGCTCTTCATGGCGAGGTTTAAAGGACAGCTAGTTGCTGCTATCTGCGGTTGATGGACATAATTGGATGTTCCCTGTTGCTTATGGGGTTTTGGAGGTTGAGTCACGGGAAAGTTGGACTTGGTTTCTGCAGAATTTGCGCGACCTTATAGGTCATCCAACAGGACTTGTTATCCACACGAGACGCTTGCAAAGGTTTGGAGGCTGCGGTAGAAGCGAGTATTCCACGGAGTGGAGCATAGGGAATGTATGCGACACTTGGTACGAATTTTACAAAGAAATTCAAGGGTAAAGTTTTCTACGACAACCTATGGCCAGCTTCATACACATGCAGCTCTAGGAAGCATCTGTTTCATTTGGATGTGTTGTATAAACAAAAACCTGGGGTGAAGGAGTACTTGGATGAACATCATGGTAGGGTGTGGTCAAGAAGCCAATTCAATGAAATTTGCAAGGTAGACTATGTAACAAGTAACCTTGCGGAGAGTTTCAATTCAAAGGTCAAGTCATTGAAAGGGCTTATGCTTGTGGCAAATATTTGATAAGATTAGGCGGATGATCATGATAAAGATCGATCTGCGTCAAAGAATTGCATCCACAAATTATGTTGGCCATCTCATGCTCCCGTCTTTGATTAAGTCTTTGCATGCCAGGGCAAAACAATTGAGGATGCGGTGCGTCAGAAAAGGAATGGAGGCTGAGGTAACCTACACTGACAAAGAAAACAGGCAGTGGAGGTATCCAGTGGAGTTTGGTTGATAGGACATGCCATTGTAGGGGATGGCAGATCCGTGGGATACCCTGCATACACGCATTGTTTTTCATGAGTGTTATAGGGGGTGAAGATGGTGAAGTTGATCGGTATGTGTCGAGTACTTCTCTGTTGCCAAATTTAGGGCTGCATATGCTATGAATGTTCCTACCTTGTTGGGAAAAGACCAATGGATGAAAGTCGATCCAGGCTTCAAACTGTACTCTCCGGTATTGACTAGACCGGCAGGTAGGCCGAGGAAGAATAGGATCGAGCTAGTGCGAGAGGGTGGTGCACCGATTCGAAAACGTAAGTGCAAACGTTGTGGAATCCCCGGACACATTGCTAGGCTTTGTAAAAATGGAGTTGACCCAGCTTTTGGAATGGAAGATCAGGCGGGAGCGAGAAAATGCGAGAGGAGAATGAAGCAGCAATTCAACTTGAGATTGAAGCGAGCAGTTCAACATGATGTGATTGAAGCGACAAATGCGGAGGAGATTGAAGCGAGCGGTTCAACATGAGGAGATTGAAGCGAGCAAATGCGAGAGGAGATTGAAGCAGCGAGTTCAACATGAGGAGATTGAACCGATGGATCGAGAGCGGGGGAACGAGATGGATGTAGAGCTGCTTGAACCATTGGATGGAGAGCGAGAGGGAAAAGATGGATATAGAATGGCTTCAACCGATGAGTCTAGAGGAGAGGGAACAAGTATAGTCGAGAATGCCACGAAAGTGGTAAGGCCATGATACAAGCTAACTTCGAAGAGTGCATGGCGGAAGAAAAAGCACAAGCTTTGCAGAAGAAGAAGAACAAGAAAGAGGGCAAAAGGAAGGTAGACACGGTAATATCCCTGTTAGGGTTACCCGGAGTAAGGTGGTGGCCCCGGCGAGTCACACCGAGGAGCAAGAGAAAGATTTTATTCCGAACAACTAATTTGAATTTGTATAAACAATTTGTATTGGGGTTCCCTTTGTATTGGCGATCCCTTTGTGTTGAACAATTTGTATTGGGGATGCCTTTGTGTTGAACAATTTGAATTTGTATGAACAATTTGTATTGTGGTTCCCTTTGTATTGGGGATCCCTTTGTGTTGAACAATTTGAATTTGTATGAACAATTTGTATGCCACATTTAAGCCACATTTATCATTTTAGGGTTTTAGGGTTTTAGGGTTTTAGGGTTTTAGGGTTTTAGGGTTCAATTCAAAATAATTCAAAACATGGTGGAACCTTCCCATGGAGCCTTATTATGTTACCTACAACCTAGAGAAATAATAATGGAAAAGGAAATATAGAGATATGAAGTTTTTATGCCAAAAGCTTCAAAACCACTTCCTAGTCCATGAGCTACTAGATATGAAGATGCGGGGCTTTCTGCTCAATACACCTCCCAAATACCCACTATGCTTACAAACTTTGTCCAAATGAGTCCAAATTCGTCACACTTGTGTATCTTTGAGTTGCAAACAATATCTAGTCGGCCAAAATGTAATATATTGTTCAAATAACACAATTTTACAATTTTTATGCCAAAAGCTTCAATTTCCCTTAGTCCGTTTATTATTTGGGTGCCCTGTTTTACTTAGTGTTACTCAGTTTTCCCCCTCCGGGCCCACTTGTTTTACTCGGTCATACTCGGTTTGCCCTTCCGATAAACATTTCCTCACTTTTCCCCCTCTTAGTTCTACTCGGTTTTCCTAACTTGTACTCACTGGCTGATCTCCGATTGGTCGAGATGTATGTCACACGGATCTTGGTTAGTTGAAAGCTCAACGAACGCTTGCACCGTTCGATCATTTATGATCGGACGGCCCGTATCTCTCTCTCTACCACGATGGACGCATACGGAGACAAGAGCAGAGCACATACCTACCAACCACGGCGATCGCATATTCCGGTCGCATCCTCCTCTCTCGTATTTCCTCTCTTACTACGGCGGTCGCGGCGGCGCGGATCTAACCGTGCGTGCGGCGGCGTGCGGCGGCGCAGATCTAACCGTGCGTGCGGCGGCGTGCGGCGGCGCGGATCTAACCGTGCGTGCGGCGGCGCGGATCTAACCGTGCGTGAAGCGGCGCGGATCTAACCGTGCGTGCGGCGGCGCGGATCTAACCGTGCGTGCGTCGGCGTGCGGCGGCGCGGATCTAACCGTGCGTGCGGCGGCGTGCATCTAACCGTGTGTGCGCCGTGGATCTAAGAGTGCCGGTGAGGATCTAACCGTCGAAATAGTTGAAATGTCTCTCTCTGTCTCACTTTCGATTCTATTCTCAGATCTCGTTGAATGATGAAGAACACCAAGACGGCGGCCGTGCCGACGGTGGTCATCGATGCCACGAACATTGAAGCCATCGCCTACAACATCGCTTCGACGGCGCAGACCCAGCCTTCAATGTCGGAGCTCGTTGATGTCTCACTTCCGGTGCCGAGAGTGCGAATCGATGCCAAGACGATTGAAGCCATCGTCTACAACCGCGCTGCAAAGCCGCCGATCCAGCCCTCCGCAGATCCGTCGCCGATGAAGAACACCAAGACGGCGGCGGTTCCGACATCTGGTCATCGATGCCACGAACATTGAAGCCATCGCCGATAACATCGCTTCAACGTTTGATGGCGCGGATGACCACCCTCAGCTCGCCCGTCGTCCCGGCCTTTCTTGCCCATCGCTGCGCGACCGTGTTCGACGCCGCAAATTGGGATAAATTATTATAAATTTGTATTTTTCAATTTCCAAATGGGATAAAATTGTTCGAACTACTACCTCCGTCTCAAAAAAAGCTTCTTCACGTTCTTGATGTGTCCATGTACATCCGTATGTATGATTTGAATTCTATCCCAACTTGATTGGGAAGATATTGATATGTATTTGATCCGGAGGGCTGGTACATGCTTTCACTTTTGGGATCCCTTGCTAAAATTATCGTGCACATTACTTAGCACAAGTAGGAAATTGTACACCGAAATACGAGTGCTTAGAGCCACAACAAAATACGGTGGTTAGAGCCATCTACTGAATAACAATTCTATACTAAATCGTCTACCGGAACCACATAACTGCTAGGACAGGGATGACACCTAATAAAACTGCACGAGATGAATCTACTTTTCTCCTCTCCCATCACTTTTAGTTCATGTTCTAGATTTTCTACCACTTGATCAAATACGGCAAGATCTGTCTCAACTCTCAACTTCTCCTTGCGAATAAGCTCTGAATTCTTCTTTTCTTCATCCACAATACGCTTCGGCTCGAATATCATCGAGGTTTTTACGGGCCAATTCATCACCTAAATTGGCCGCCTTCTCCTCCAAATCCATCCTCCGGCTACACCACTGGGTTGATTCATCTTGGTATGCAATGTACCATGGATCATTGGCTTGCCCGGCTAATCTGTAACAATAATGGAAAAAAGAACAACTGAAATCACCCCAACGAGGCCATGGCGGAACTTCAAATTCACCCCAAATTCAACGGTAGTACGAGAGCTGAAGCTATATACCTGCACTTCCGACGAGGTAGGAGAAGTAGAACGTGGCCACGACATGATCGAATCCCCACCCTCGCCGGTGTACCCGCTACGACGAGACATTGAGGACTATTTCGTACCTGCAAACTCCAATAAATTACGGGAACCGAATCGATTAGGGGGCGGGGGAGGCAGAAGCGGAGGTCTACCAATTGGTGCGCGGAACAAATCCCGGTCGTCGTGGGCGGCGGAGCTGCTTGCGGCGGACTTTCCTGCGGTGGGTACAATGCGTGCGGACGAAACAAGTGCTGGAGCCGTGGTTGACGTGCAGCGCCGCAGTTCGTCCGACGCCGCCGGGGGACGGAGCCGGCGGCGCGACGAGGCGCCGGCGCGCCGCCGGCGATGGCTGCTCCGTCCGACGGTGGGGAACGAGCTGCCGGCGGTTCTCCGGTCTAGCTTAAGAATAATTAATTAGCGAACTTGTTGCTTCTCTCTATGATATTCTCTAAAGACATATATCGGAGCGGCAAGATATGATTTTTTCTCTCTAAATAAATAGACGACCCCACTTGGTCATTGGCTGCGGCAGCCCACGGAAGCGGCAATATATGAGTTTCTCTAAATAAATAGACGACCCCACTGGTCATTGGCTGCGGCAGCCCTACAGAGCGGCAATATATGTCTTTTCCTGAAAAATAGACGACCCCACCGGTCATTGGCTCGCGGAGGCCCCACGGAGCGGCAATATATGAGTTTCTCTAAATAAATAGACGACCCCATCGGTCATTGGCTGCGGCAGCCGCACTGAAGCGACAATATATGTCTTTTCCCGAAAAATAGACGACCCCACTGGTCATTGGCTGCGGAGGCCCCACGGAGCGGCAATATATGAGTTTCCCTAAATAAATAGACGACCCCACTGGTCATTGGCTGCGGCAGCCCACGGAGCGGCAATATATGTCTTTTATCGAAAAATATACGACCCCACTGGTCATTGGCTGCGGCAGCCCTATAGAGCGGCCCCATTTGTCATTGGCAGCACCGCGTATAAAATCATGAAATAAAACGGCCCACACGTCGGCGATAGATGGATGGCTGCTCCGACGTGTCTCCCGACCCTACCCGTCGGCACGAGACGGTCAGGGAGGAGCTGCCCCTGTGCGGCCCCACCCGGTCGGACTAACGGTCAAGGCCTCGACCCGACGGCTACCGGCCGTTCCAGCACTTGTGCGTGTTTCAAACTAGAGGAGGGGAAAACTAAGGAAAAACTAAGGGACTGGGGAAAACTGAGTACAACTAACGAACCAGGGGCACGAAACTAGAAATCCCTATCATCATTGATAATTTCTATGCAAGACTTTCTTTTCAAGATAAAACCTTGCTGGATACTACTTGTTCTAGATCATTTACACGCAATGAAGAAGAGTTTAAAAGGGACCTTCTTGATCGGATTCAGGAGAATATCGAAGGATGGGAGAACAACAAAGGTAAAGAGTCGGTATAAATTATGATTATGAATGCATTGAAACTTTTATGGATACTGATAAAATTCGAAATATGAGTGCTACTTATGGTCTTGAATCTCAAGTTGTTGCAAATCTTTATAAAGCTTTTGCCTCTCATTTTGAATTGCCTAGGAAGAATTTTGATAAGTATCATGAACCTTTTAAAGACACTTGCATGAAGGATGAAACTGTTATTAATGATTGCAATAAACATGCCCAAACTTCGAAAATACTATTTCTTATAAGCATGTTAATTTTTGTGGAATGCATAGACCTTGTGGAATTAATCAAATCGAAGATGAATATTGTATCCATCATAGGAATGAAAAAACTAGAAAGTGGTCTAGGGCCCTAGATGATCTTGGTGAAAAAGTTTGTGCCCTCTATCCTTATATTTGTGAACTTTGCCATAGAGTGGGTCATTTTAATTTTCAATGCTCCTCCAATGATAATTCGAACCCCATGAGTGTTGCAAATTTGTGTTGTGATGATGAAATTACTCCTAATCAGCATGATGAACTTACTTTATTTTTGTGGTGTGAAGAGTTATCAGGGAAAATCTCTTTGTTACATATGAGTGATCTTGATATTGATGATGTCCTGCATGGGTGTCTTTCTTATTGCATTAATAATTGCCATGCAAATACTTACATACAGAATATTTTAGAAGATGACACTTTACCAAAATATGATAGGACCGTTGTGTGTTTTAAACTTATTAATGAAAAGGAGGAACCCTCCCAAGTTTCTTCTATTGTTTCCGGAAATAAATCAGGTTATGTGGAGGAGCTTCTCTTCAAGCCTCTTCCTCCTAAAGAAGGGAACAAGAAGAAGGGAACGAAGAAGAAGAAGAAGAAGAAGAAGAAGAAGAAGAAGAAGAAGAAGAGGGGGAATAAAAAGAAAGAGGTAACAGCATATCCCCGCGTGTATGAGATAACAATAGGTAACCGTAAGTATGTTGCTCCTAATGATTATTATGATAATGAATCTGAGTACAATGATCTTCCTATGCCCTTTACCTACATTAGTGATCATGATTTAGAAGAGCACACTACTTTTGATATTGAAAATCTCCGGGAAACTAATTCTGAAAATGATGATGTTAATAATTGCCATAATATTAGTATTATCCATGCTTCTTCCCATAATGATATAGAAAGCTCGAAGCTTGGGGATGAGGTGTTTGAAAATCCTTTTGCTACTGATGATTATGTGTTTGATACATCTCCTTCTAGTAACAATGATGGTATGGTTACAGGTGAACATATTGTGAAAGATAACTATTCTATTTATTATGATGACACTATGCCTCCAATCTTTGATAATTATTATAAAGAATGCTATGACATAGGTTATAATTATCCTTATGAAACTTGTCATAGTTATGATTGGATTGCCAAAAACAATTCCCCTAGTATGCAACTTGTTTACCATGTTCAAATTCTTGATAATGATCCTGCTCCAATTACTATTAATGAGAAGAATTCTTCTTATGCCAAAATTAATGATACTTTTATGCATATGAACCATGATAAGAATGTTTTAAGTGATGGTTATATTGTGGATTTCATCAATGATGCTACTTGAAAGTTATTATGAGAGAGGGAAACATGGTTATATGCATCTTAATAATATTAAGCTTCCCCTCTCTATGTTGAGAATCTTGAAGTTACTCGTGTTTTATCTTCCTATGCTTGTCACTTTGCTCCTCAAGAATTTATTTGTGTACAAGATTCCTTCTCATAGGAAGTGGGTTAGGCTTAAATTTGTTTCATACTTGCTTTTTGATGCTCTCTTTGCTTCAACTCTCATCCTTATGTGAGCATCATTAAAATTGATGAGCCCATCGTAATGGCTATAAAGAAAACACTTCTTGGGAGATAACCCATGTTTTTATTTTGCTACTATTTTGTTGTGCCTTGGAATTTGTTACTACTGTAGAAACCTCTCCTTATCTTTATTTTATTGCATTGTTGTGCCAAGTAAAGTCTCTGATAGTAAAGATGATACTAGATTTGGATTACTGCGCAGAAACAGATTTCTTGCTGTCACGAATTTGAGTAGTATTCTCTGTAGGTAACTCAGAAAAATCTGCCAATTTACGTGAGTGATCCTCAGATAGGTACGCAACTTTCATTAAATTTGAGCATTTTCATCTGAGCAAGTTAAGTGCCCCAGAAAAATTCGTCTTTACAGACTGTTCTGTTTTGACAGATTCTGCCTTTTATTTCGCATTGCCTATTTTGCTATGTTTGATGGATTTCTTTATTCCATTAACTTTCAGTAGCTTTGTGCAATGTCCAGAAGTGTTAAGAATGATTATGTCACCTCTGAATATGTGAATTTTTGATTATGCACTAACCCTCTAATGAGTTTGTTTTGAGTTTGGTGTGGAGGAAGTTTTCAAGGATCAAGAGAGAAGGATGATACAATATGATCAAGAAGAGTGAAAAGTCTAAGCTTGGGGATGCCCCCGTGGTTCATCCCTGCATATTTCAAGAAGACTCAAGCATCTAAGCTTGGGGATGCCCAAGGCATCCCCTTCCTCATCGACAACTTATCAGGTCACCTCTAGTGAAACTATATTTTTATTCCGCCACATCTTATGTGCTTTACTTGGAGCGTCTGTGTGCTTTTATTTTCGTTTTTGTTATTTTCATTCTCTGAATAAATTCATGCTTATGTGGGAGAGAGACACGCTCCGCTTGTTCATATGAACACCGGTGTTCTTAGCTTTAATGTTCGTGGCGAAGGTTGAAAACTGCTTCGTTCATTGTTATTTGGTTGGAAACAGAAAATGCTTCATGTGGTAATTGGTATAATGTCTTGAATAATTTGATACTTGGCAATTGTTGTGCTCATATAGATCATGTTTAAGCTCTTGCATCATGTACTTTGTACCTATTAATGAAGAACTACATAGAGCTTGTTAAAATTTGGTTTGCATGATTGGTCTCTCTAGAGTCTAGATATTTTCTGGTAAAGGTGTTTGAACAACAAGGAAGACGATGTAAAGTCTTATAATGCTTGCAATATGTTCTTATGTAAGTTTTGATGTACCGTTTTATACTTGAGTTTGCTTCAAACAACCTTGCTAGCCTAAGCCTTGTATTGAGAGGGAATACTTCCCGTGCATCCAAATCCTTGAGCCAAAAACTATGCCATTTGTGTCCACCATACCTACCTACTACATGGTATTTCTACTGCCATTCCAAAGTAAATTACTTGAGTGCTACCTTTAAAATTCTATCATTTGTCTTTGCAATATATAGCTCATGGGAAAATAGCCTTAAAAACTATTGTGGTAAAGAATATGTACTTATGTATCTTATTTCTTAATAAGTTGCTTGTTGAGCGGTAACCATGCTTCTGGGGACGCCACCAACTATTACACCTTTGTTGAATATCCTGTGAGTTGCTATGCATGTTCGTCTTGTCTGAAGTAAGGGTGATTTATCATGATCAAATGGTTTGAGTATGCATATTGTTAGAGAAGAACATCAGGCCGCTAACTAAAGCCATGATCCATGGTGGAAGTTTCAGTTTGGACAATTAATCCTCAATCTCTTATGAGAATATTATCTGTTGTTGAATGCTTATGCATTAAAGAGGAGTCCATTATCTCGTTGTCTATGTTGTCCCGGTATGGATGTCTAAGTTGAGAATAATCAAAAACGAGAAATCAAATGCGATCTTTCTCCTTAGACCTTTGTACAGGCGGCATAGAGGTACCCCTTTGTGACACTTGGTTGAAACATATGTTATGCAATGATAATCCATGTAAATCCAAGCTAATTAGGATAAGGTGCGAGCACTATTGGTAATCTATGCATGAGGCTTGCAACTTATAGGATATCTTATACATAACACATATGATTTATTACTACCGTTGACAAAATTGTTTCTATGTTTTCAAAATGAAAAGCTCTAGCACAAAAATAGTAATCCATGCTTCCCTCTGCGAAGGGCCATTCTTCTACTTTATTGTTGAGTCGGTTTACCTACTTCTTTCTATCTTAGAAGCAAACACTTGTGTGAACTGTGTGCATTGATTCTTACATGTTTACCTATTGCACTTGTTATATTACTTTGTGTTGACAATTATCCATGAGATATACATGTTGAAGTTAAAAGCAACTGCTGAAACTTATATCTTCCTTTGTGTTGTTTCAAAGCTTTCTACTAAGAATTTATTGCTTTACGAGTTAACTCTTATGCAAGACTTATTGATGCTTGTCTTGAAAGTATTATTCATGAAAAGTCTTTGTTATATGGTTCAGTTGTTTACTCATTGTCTTTACCATTGCTTTGAATCACTTCATTCATCTCATATGCTTTACAATAGTATTGATCAAGATTATGATAGCATGTCACTTATATGCATTTTTCGGAACTAACCAATTAACAAGATGCCGAAGTGCCAGTTCCTGTTTTCTGCTGTTTTTGGTTTCAGAAATCCTACAAAGGAAATATTCTCGGAATTGGACGAAATCAACGCCCAGTATCTTATTTTTCCCGGAAGCTTCCAAAGCACCGAAGAGGGCCGAGAGGGAGCCGAGGGCCCCACCCCACAAGGCGGCGCGGCCAAGGGGCGCCCCCATATGGTGTGGCTCCACCAGGACTCCCCCGAGGCTGCCCTTCCGCCTATATAAAGTCTCCGTCGCGAAAACCCTAAAAGAATAAGCCACGATACGAGAAAAGTTCCAGAGCCGCCGCCATCGCGAAGCCAAGATTCGGGGGACAGAAGTCTCTGTTCCAGCACGCCGCCGGGACGGGGAACTGCCCCCGGAAGGCATCTCCATCGACACCACCGCCATCTTCATCGCCATCGCTGTCTCCTATGATGAGGAGGGAGTAGTTCTCCCCGAGGCTAAGGGCTTTACCGTAGCTATGTGGTTCATCTCTCTCTCCCATGTGATCTTTATGTGATCATGAGCTTTGTGATCTAGTTGAATATCATCTATGTGCTACTCTAGTGATGTTATTAAAGTAGTCTATTCCTCCTCCATGATGTAAAGTTGACAGTGTGTGGATCATGTAGTACTTGGTATAAGCTATGATTGTGATCTCTTGTAGATTATGAAGTTAACTATTACTATGATAGTATTGATGCGATCTATTCCCCCTTTCATAGCTGACGGTGACGAGTGTGCATGCTATGTTAGTACTCGGTATAATTGCAACGGTCTATTATGCACTCTAAAGGTTACTTAAATATGAACACCGAATGTTGTGGAGCTTGTTAACTCCGGCTTGAGGGAGCTCTTGTAGCCCTACACAATGAATGGTGTTTGTCATCCAACAAGAGAGTGTAGAGAAAGTAGTATTTGTTTATTCGAGTTATGTGATCAATGTTGAGAGTGTCCACTAGTGAAAGTAGGATCCCTAGGCCTTGTTTCCAAATATCGAATCTACGTTTATTTACTGTTCTCTTGCATGTTTACTTGCTGCCATATTTTATTCAGATTGTTATTACCACTCATATTCATCCATATCACTTGTATTTCACTATCTCTTCGCCGAACTAGTGCACCTATACATCTGACAAGTGTATTAGGTGTGTTGGGGACACAAGAGACTTCTTGTATCATAATTGCAGGGTTGCTTGAGAGGGATATCTTTGACCTCTACCTCCCTGAGTTCGATAAACCTTGGGTGATTCACTTAAGGGAAACTTGCTGCTGTTCTACAAACCTCTGCTCTTGGAGGCCCAACACTGTCTACAGGAATAGAAGCGTGCGTAGACATAAATGTTCTATGCAAAGGAAATGGCTCTTGACAAGATCAATGGTCAATGGAATGAAAGCTTTCAGTTGCTTTACACTTTCAAAGCTGAAGTGGAGATGGCTAGTCCGAGCGGTGTTGTAGCGATAGACAAGCATACGGTTCCCTACAAATTGAAAAGCGGGAAGGTAATGCACAAGGAATGTTTTAGAAGGGTTTTTGTTTGTTTCAAAGCTTGCCGGAAAGGCTTTCACGGACGGTTGTAGGCCTTATTTGGTCGTGGATGCAACGGCTCTTCATGGCGAGTTTAAAGGACAGCTAGTTGTTGCTCATTGCAGTTGATGGACACGATTGGATGTTCCCTGTTGCTTATGGAGTTTTGGAGGTTGAGTCGGAGGAAAGTTGGACTTGGTTTACGCGAAGTTACGCGACCTTATAGGTCATCCAACGGGACTTGTTATCCACACGAGACGCTTGCAAAGGTTTGGAGAGTGCGGTAGAAGCAGTATTCCACGGAGTGGAGCATAGGGAATGTATGCGACACTTGGTACAGAATTTTACAAAGAAATTTAAGGGTAAAGTTTTCATCGACAACCTATGGCCATCTTCATACACATGCAGCCCTAGGAAGCATCTGTTTCATTTGGATGTGTTGTATAAACAAAAACCTGGGGTGAAGGAGTACTTGGATGAACATCATGGTAGGGTGTGGTCAAGAAGCCAATTCAATGAAATTTGCAAGGTAGACTATGTAACAAGTAACCTTGCGGAGAGTTTCAATTCAAAGGTCAAGTCATTGAAAGGGCTTATGATGTGGCAAATATTTGATAAGATTAGGCAGATGATCATGATAAAGATCGATCTGCGTCAAAGAGTTGCATCCACAAAATATGTTGGCCATCTCATGCTCCCATCTTTGAATAAGTCTTTGCATGACAGGGCAAAACAATTGAAGATGCAATGCGTCAGAAAAGGAATGGAGGCTGAGGTAACCTACAACGACGGTAAAAACAGGCGGTGGAGGTATCCGAGTGAGTTTGGTTGATAGGAAATGCCATTGTAGGGGATGGCGGATCCGTGGGATACCCTGCATACACGCATTGTTTTTCATGAGTGTTATAGGGGTGAAGAAGGTGAAGTTGATCAGTATGTGTCTGATTATTTCTCTGTTGCCAAATTTGGGGCTGCATATGCTATGAATGTTCCTACCTTGTTGGGAAAATACCAATGGATGACAGTCAATCCAGGCTTCAAACTGTACTCTCTAGTTTTGACTAGACCGGCAGGTAGGCCGAGGAAGAATAGGACCAGAGCTAGTGCAGAGGGTGGTGCACCAATTCGAACACGTAAGTGCAAACGTTGTGGAATCCCTGGACACATTGCTAGGCTTTGTAAAAGTGATGTTGACCCAGCTTTTGGAATGGAAGATCAGGCGGGAGCAGCAAATGCAGAGAATGAAGCAGCAATTCAACATGAGGAGATTGTAGCAGCAATTCAGCATGAGGAGATTGAAGCAACAATTCAACATGAGGAGATTGAAGCATCAATTCAACATGAGAAGATTGAACCGATGGATCGAGAGCTGCTTGAACCAATGGATCTAGAGCTGGTTGAACCGATGGATCGAGAGCAAAGGGAACGAGATGGATCGAGAGGCTGCTTGAACCGATGGATCTAGAGCTGGTTGAACTGATGGATCAAGAGCAGAGGGAACAGATGGATCGAGAGCTGGTTGAACCGATGAGTCTAGAGGAGAGGGAACAGATTCAAAGAGAGTGCTTTGAATTTAATATGGCCCAGCTGAGTGCTAACTTCAAAGAGAAGATTGCAGAAGAAAAAGCACAAGCTTCACAGAAGAAGAAGAAGAACAACAACAACAAGAAAGAGGGCAAAAGGAAGGTAGATACCGGTAATATCCCTGGTAGGGTTACCCGGAGTAAGGTGGTGGCCCAGCGAGTCACACCAGGGAGCAAGATAAAGATTTTATTCTGAACAATTAATTTAATTTGTATGAACAATTTGAATTTGTATGAAAAAATTGTATCGGGGATCCCTTTGTATTGGGGATCCCTTTGTATTGAAAAATTTGAATTTGTATGAACAATTTGTACTGGGGTTCCCTTTGTATTGGGGTTCCCTTTGTATTGAACAATTTGAATGTAGGGATCCCTTGAATGTATGTGTTAAGCCACATTTATCAGTTTCTCTAGGGTTTAGGGTTTTAGGGTTTATTGTTTAATTCAAAATAATTCAAAACATGGTGGAACCTTCCCATGGAGTCTTGTTATGTTACCTACAACCTAGAGAAATAATAATGGAAAAGGAAATATAGAGATATGAAGTTTTTATGCCAAAAACTTCAAAACCACTTCCTAGTCCATGAGCTACTAGCTATGAAGATGCAGGGCTTTCTACTCAACACACCTCCCAAATACCCACTATGCTTACAAACTTTGTAAAAATGAGTCCAAATTCGTCACACTTGTGTATCTTTGAATTGCAAACAATATCACATCGGCCAAAATGTACTATACTGTTCAAATAACACAATTTTACAATTTTTATTCCAAAAGCTTCAATTTCCCTTAGTCCCTTTATTATTTGGGTGCCCCTGTTTTACTTAGTGTTACTCAGTTTTCCCCCTCCAGGCCCACTTGTTTTACTCAGTCCTACTCAGTTTTGACTTTTGCCCTTCCGATAAACATTTCCTCACTTTCCCCCCTCTTAGTTCTACTCAGTTTTCCTCACTTGTACTCACTAGCTGATCTCTGATTGGTCGAGATGTATGTCACACGGATCTTGGTTGCTTGAAAGCTCAACGAACGCTTGCACCCGTTCGATCATTTATGATCGTACGGCATGTATATCTCTCTCTACCACGATGGACGCATACGAAGAGAAGAGCAGAGCACATACCTACCAACCCCGGCGGTCGCATATTCCAATCGCATCTTCCTCTCTCCTATTTCCTCTCTTACTCTGGCGGACGCGGCAGCATGGATCTAACCATGCGTGCGGCGGCGTGCAGCGGAGCGGATCTAACCGTGCGGCGGCGTGGATCTAAGAGTGCCGGTGAGGATCTAACCCTCAGAAATAGTTGAAATGTCTTTCTCCGTCTCACTTTCGTTTCTCTTCTTAGATCTGTTGATGATGAAGAACACCAAGACGACGGCCGTGCCAACAGTGGTCATCGATGGCAAGATCATTGAAGCCATCGCCTACAACATCGCTTCGACGGTGCAGATCCAGCATTCAATGTCGGAGCCTGTTGATGTCTCACTTTTGTTGCCCTCCTCAGATCCGTTGCTGATGAAGGACACCAATACGGCGGCCGTGCCGACAGTGGTCATCGATGCCACGAACATTGAAGCCATCGCCTACAACATCGCTTCGACGGCGCGGATCCGGCCTTCAATGTTGGAGCCTGTTGATGTCTCACTTCCGGTGCCGAGAGTGCGAATCGATGCCAAGACGATTGAAGCCATCGTCTACAACCGCGGCTGCATAGCCGCCGATCCAGCCCTCCGCAGATCCGTCGCTAATGAAGTACACCAAGACAGCGGCGGTGCCGATAGTGGTCATCGATGCCACGAACATTGAAGCCATCGCCTACAACATCGCTTCGACGGCGGATGGCGCAGATGACCACCCCTCAGCCGCCCATCGTCCCGGCCCTTCTTGCCCATCGTTGCGCGGTCGTGTTCGACGCTGCAAATTGGGATAAATTATGATAAATTTGTATTTTTCAATTTCAACTTGGAATAAAATTGTTCGAAATACTACCTCCGTCTCAAAATAAGCTTCTCCATGTTCTTGATGTGTCCATGTACATCCGTATGTATGATTTGAATTCTATCCCAACTTGATTGGGAAGATTGATACGCATTTGATCCGAGAGGCTGGTACATGCTAAAATTATCGCGCGCATTACTTAGCACAACTAGGAAATTGTACGCCAAAATACGGTGGTTAGAGCCACAACAAAATACGAGTGGTTAGAGCCATCTACTAAATAACAATTCTATACTATCAAAATCGTCTACCACAACCACATAAGCTGCTAGGACAGGGATGACAACTAATAAAACTGCCCAGATGAATCTACTTTTCTCCTCTCCCATCACTTGAAGTACATGTTCTAGATTTTCTACCACTTGATCAAATACGGCAAGATTTGTCTCAACTCTCAACTTCTCCTTGCGAATAAGCTCTGAATTCTTCTTTTCTTCCTCCATAGTACGCTTCGGCTCGAATATCATCGAGTTTTTACGGGCCAATTCATCACCTAAATTGGCCACCTTCTCCTCCAAATCCATCCTCTGGTTACACCACTGGGTTGATTCATCTTGGTATGCAATGTACCATGGATCATCGGCTTGCTCGGCTAAGCTGTAACAATAATGGAAAAAAGAACAGCTGAAATCACTCCAACATGCCATGGCGGCACTTCAAATTCAACGGTAGTGCAGAGAGCGGGAGCTAGATACCTGCACTTCCGACGAGGTAGGAGAAGTAGAACGTGGCCACGACATGATCGAATCCCCACCCTCGCCGGTGTACCCGCTACGACCAGACATTGAGGACTATTTCGCACCTGCAAACTCCAATAAATTACGGGAACCGAATCGATTAGGGGGCGGGGGAGGCAGAAGCGGAGGTCTTACCAAGCTATACTACCAATTGGTGCGCGGAACAAATCCCGGTCATCGTGGGCAGCGGATCTGCTTGCGACGGACTTTCCTGCGGTGGGTACAATGCGTGCGGACGAAACAAGTGCTGGAGCCATGGTTGACATGCACCGCCGCAGTCCGTCCGACGCCGCCGAGGGAGCGAGCCGGCGGCGCGACGAGGCGTCGGCGATGGCTGCTCCATCCGAGGGTGGGGAACGAGCTGCCGGCGGTTCTCGCGGTGACTAATGAGATACACAACACTAGGTTCCAGCCATGTTTAGCATAAAATTCACTTTAGATTAAGGCTGCGAAAATAGTCACTCGATGGGTCTAGCTTAAGAAAATTAATTAGCGAACTTGTTCCTTCTCTCTATGATATACTCTAAATAAATAGACGACCCCACTTGGTCATTAGGCTGCGGCAGCCCACGGAAGCGGCAATATATGTCTTTTTCTAAAAAAAATAGATGATCCCACTGATCATTGGCTGCGGAGGCCCCACAGAGCGGCAATATATGATTTTCTATAAATAAATAGACGACCCCACTGGTCATTGGCTGCGGTAGCCCCACAGAGTGGCAATATATGTCTTTTCCCGAAAAATAGACGACCCCAGCTGGTCATTGGCTGCGGAGGCCCCACGGAGCGGCAATATATGATTTTCTATAAATAAATATACGACCCCACCGGTCATTGGCTGCGGCAGCCCACGGAGCGGCAATATATGTGTTTTGCTCTGGAAAATAGACGACCTCATCGGTCATTGGCTGCGGAGGCCCCACGGAGCGGCAATATATGATTTTGTATAAATAAATATACCACCCCATCGGTCATTGGCTGCGGCAGCCCACGGAGCGGCAATATATGTCTTTTCCTGAAAAATAGACGACCCCATCTGGTCATTGGCTGCGGCGTCCTATAGAGCGGCCCCATTTGTCATTGGCAGCACCGCCTATAAAATCTTGAAATAAAACGGCCCACACGTCAGCGATAGATGGATGGCTGCTCCGACGTGTCTCCTGACCCTACCCGTCAGCACGAGACGGTCAGGGAGGAGCTGCCCCTATGTAGCCCCACCCGGTCAGACTAACGGTCAAGGCCTCCGACCTCGACGGCTACCGGCCGTTCCAAGGCACTTGTGAGTGTTTCAAACTAAAGGAGGGGAAAGCTGAGGAAAAACTAAGGGGCTGGGGAAAGCTGAGTACAACTAAGGACACCGAGGGCACGAAAATAGAAATCCCTTCATAGTATTGTTATATTCTTGTGATTAATTATCTTCTTGGCCTCGTTTCTCTAACATTAAAGCTTGTACTTTCTATAGTACTTGTATTGTTACTACCATGTAGAGGAAATCAAATGCCCCAGTCCCAAGTCACTTCTTTGAAGAAAGACTAGCTTGGTAAAGAGTCATGAAGGGATGATCAAACTTGACACTATGTTGAGTGTGCATCAATACCCCAATGAAAATAGTGGACTTTGATTTATTTACAACAACAAGAAGTCCAAGTTTAACAAGAAGAATGGCCAAGGGCAAGTCAAATATTCGGCCAAGATTGTTTGCTTCAAGTGAAAAAATGAAATGAGAAGCAATAAGGGAGGCAGCCTCAATAACTAGAATCTCAAGTCCATCTCAAGTCGAGGAAAGGCCTCTTCCAACGAAGAATCAAGCTAATGCTCCCATTTTGGAGAAAGGAAAGAAAAGAACTTGTTATATATGCCGTGAGAAGAGCCACATATCTTCCTCTCGCATTGTTGGTACCTCATCCAACCCTTTAATTATTGATGATGTTTATGCTCTTCACAAGAATGAAGTTGACAATGTGTTGGCCAAATATGCTAGTTGTCAAAGTGGTGTCAAGAAAAGAACCATTTGGGTTGCCAAACCTATTGTGACCAACTTCTTTCGACCCAACTTTGGTGGGGCCAACGAGCTCAAACTTGATCAATAGGTGTTGGTTGGAGGGCATTGGAGACTTGGCCACATCTTTAAGAATGAAGGGACCTTCATCCATTATATTATATCAAGCCAAGTCATTGGATTATCTTGCTTCTTTCATATATCCAATGTGCCTTCTTGCGGTAACATGTTTTCAACTCATTTACATTGTAAGTTACTCGTCCCTTTGCATGTGTTGGTTTTGTTCCTAGCATGTGCTTGCATGTGTTATGCTTCCTACTTGCTTAACTTGAGAAATCAAGTCTACTTGTGTTGGTTTGCACACCATGTATGTGTGTTTCGAGTGAGCCTACCTTGCATCTTATATGTATCTTAATTGGATCTTACGAGAGACTAATGGAATATCGCAACAATTTGTTGGGGGGGCATGCCTTGTGCATTTCACAATCCTATAAATGTGTGTACATGAGGAATACGACTTAGTATTGATATTCCAAGGTTATCTAGCCTCCATATGGCATGATCACGAGAATTCAAATTCTATGATGCCCATTAATCATATTTTGTTGGATTATATTTACCTCTTGTTGTTGAAGTTCAATTTTCGTGATCCGGAAATTCCAGTGGTTCTACCCCGGAGACTCCTGCCCCCTGGGAATTTCTGAGCCCTGTGGAAATTGGATTTAAAAATTCTTTGAAATTTTGGTTTATCACATTTTTGGGGATTAATATGCTTTGTGCATATTAAAAAACTATAAAATTTGTATATTTGAGGTTTTGTCACACGAAATTGATATTGTAAATTATCTTGTTCCTATGTGACATGTTTGCTCAAACAAGTTCCATTTTGCTTAAATGGTTTTATTGCTAATATGTTTTGGATATTGTTTGTGAGAGTTTTCTATTGAGTCTTTGTTGCCTTTTATGAATCATTTTGTTTTCTTAAAATTTCTTAGTGATTTATTAGATATAGGTAGAGTGATGATCCTAATTGTGTGCACTTTGTATTCAAATTCAAAAATCATAAATAATGCACTATTCTTGGGGAAACTCTCCTATATTTGTTAGAACACTCTCTTCATGATCTTATCATAACATCTCCCTGTTTTAAAGCGTTAGTGTTTGGAAGACAAACCTTTTCTTTCGGTGCTTTGTGCCATCATGAAAAGTGTGCAAGGTTTGGTTTATTTGTTGGAAGCTTGATTCTTTTGGGAGTTGAATATTTAATTTCTTGATATTCTTTAAACTTTTATAATGAGATAATTAAAGTTTTACAAAAGAAAGTCTCATAACAAAATATGAGATTTTCATGTGGAGTTTATCCTATATGTTGTAGCGTCTCTAATTACTTTGGACCCAATTAGTTTAGGGGCCATCTTGTACTTGAATCTCGTTTTAGGTACAATGGAGATGCACTTGGATGCTTGTCTCATACATAAGGAAGGTGTGGTGACCGGATTATAATTGGAGACAAGCTAACATGATCGATGAAGTGCTATCTACTACATCATCACCGATGATATCTCGGTAACAAGTATCTATCCTTCATGCATACCTTTCTAGCATCTAACCTTATGGTTGAATCTTGGCATGCAATTATTTATTTAAAAATGTTGTGATTCTTGCAAATATCTTAATGAAACCTTGGTATTGCAAACGTGAGAAACTTCACATGAGTGCATATCCTTGGAGTATATAAAATCATGTTCATGATTCACCTAATTCCAAATATGTCAACCTAGCAATTATATTGCAAATCTTTTCCTAAATATGCTCACATGTTCAATAATGATGATTTTCACATTTGATACTCTCTTTTGGTATCATTTCTTTGTGATACTTGTTGGTTTTCTCAAGGCATCCCAACTATCTTCTTTCACATATTGATATTTGCGATGTCTTTGATGTGTTTGTAGTTGAACTTCATTAATGTACAACAAGATACAATTGAGCTATTATCCATTCTATTAAGAAAAGATCTTATTAGTATATTGCATGAGTTCATGTTGGATGTCATGTTCTATTTATTTAATATCTATTTTATGTGTAAATGTTTCTTTGTGGATAAATATCTTCGTGATATTGTCTACTTAACGAAACTTATATACATGAGAAATGATACATCTTCAATTCATATTTCTATCTATGTGAGTCCATTTGTTTATTATTGTTTAATTCTTTGGTGACTCCACAAAATATTTTCCTATGAGTGCTTTCTTTTGTTTTATTTGCATCTTCTCGCACTCATATTTTGTTAGGCACAAGCTTTGATTTTTATATTTGCATCTTTATAGACCTTCGTTCATATTTTCTATTCATTTTTATATATTCTTTGAATAATGTTTGTCATATGGTTATGTTAAGCAATATCATTCATTGAATACTATGCTCGATGATCCAATGCCCGCCCTCGTATTAGTCTTATAATATGCTTTGTCATGCCTCTCACACATCCTTTTGGTTGAGCCTTTTATTATACGAGTCTCTTACTTGTTGCTCAACCATTTGTTTGTTGCAAGTGTTAAGTTTAATTTCTTATCGGTTCTCTTGCAAATATTTACGTTCTAAATGATAAACACGGAGTGAGGATTCCATGTTGTGCACATTGTATTCAAATGAAAATTTCCGATTTGTGCATGTACCTTTGGGAGCTTCCTCATTTTATTTGGAGCACCCTTTTAGATATTATCATCATAATATCTATATTTCATTTGGTATCTTCTTTTGTCCAATTGGTACATTCGTTTGTTCATTTGGTCTCGTTGGTTCATTTGATTACTTGCTTCATTTGTTGAAGACTCTTCACCTTGTTATATTTAGATGCATCCATTATCGTCGTCCTGGTCACGGGAGCGTTTCGTCGTGCTCGATTTCCTCCACTCCTTGTAGAAGAGGTGGTCACTTGTGTTCGTTCTCCCTATGCTCAGCCTTCGTCGTCCCTCGTCACCCCGGAGTTGGGCTGAGGTTTGTGGGCCTCTTGGTTCCAACGGTGCCGCCAAGACGCTCTCCTACGAGTTTGGCAGTTCAAGGTCAACGCCACTACTGGTCTCTCTCTTTTAGTCCTAGGTTGCCTTGATGCACATGGAGCTCCTTCAAGCGGTTGACGTCCGTGCCGAGGAGGCGTCTCGCACTCTTCGTGAAGAGGTGGCAACACTTAAGTTGTTGTTGGCATGTGTTGGTGTTTCTATGGAGCCGGCCTGAGGCATGCCCTTATGATGGTTTGGGGCTCGCCAAAGCGCGAGGCTCCGGTCACGCTTGACTGCCGATGAGCAGATGTCGTCGGTGGTTGAGGAAGAGCACATGTATGATTGTTTCTCTCCTCGTGGCCCGTTGTCGGCTGCCTAATGAGTCGGCTGCCTTTTGAGCGTGAGGGCATGGACATGATCGCGACTGCGGGCGCTTGAACTTGAGTTGAGTGTTGATGTAGATGCATTAGGCTTTGTCTCGCTCTGAGACCCAGCGGACCACGTGGTTTGCTAAGTCGGGAGTGTTGACACTTATGCTTGGAGATTTTTTTGCTAGTGAGATATGTGTTTTTCTCGGCACCTTGGGCTGCTCGCGTGTGAGGTTACATCCAAGTGTGATGGTGCTAGCCCAAACGAGTGTTGAAGTAGAAAAGAGGAGTGCTACAGGAAGGTATGTGTAGTTGATTGATGGTTGCCCCCTTTCCCCTAGCAAGTTTGTCGGCTAGGTGCACTAGTGGAAAATGGAGAAATTGCACCGGTTCGTAATGGCCATATGCACCGGATGCCGAACCGGTGCAAAGGATCCGGTGCAAAAGCCCCCCCCCCCCCTAGCACCGGTTCATTTGCGAACCGGTGCTAAAGGAGGCACCATGTGGCCCGCTGTGGAGCGTCCGTCGGAGGACCTTTTAGGCACCGGTCTCGTAATACGAACCGGTGCTAAAGGGTTGTGCCGCGTGCAGCGTTTGGTGCCCTTCATTGAAACACGTTATAATGCGTGACACATATATAAAGGAAACCATTAAATTACATATATCG